>NW_027137623.1:379238-474475 GCF_001692895.1 Cenococcum geophilum 1.58 | reverse complement strand
GACCGTCGCCAGAACCAGACGACTATCGCCAGAGCCAGACAACTGTCGCTAGAACCAGACGACCGTCGCCAGAACCAGACGACCGTTACCAGAACCAGACGACCGTTACTAGAACCAAACAACCGTCGCCAGAACCAGACGACCGTCTCCAGAGTCAGACGACTGTCGCCAAAACCAGACGACTATCGCCAGAGCCAGACGACCGTCGCTAGAACCAGACAACCGTCGCCAGAACCAGACGACCGTCTCCAGAGTCAGACAACCATCGCCAGAACCAGACGACTGTCGCCAGAGCCAGACGACAACAACTAGCCAGCGAACACTATAAACGATTCGATCGATTAATCGAATCAAGGTAGCACAGACAGGTAGGCACAAACAGAGAGATACTAACGGGTAGGCAGATGCAGATAGGTAGGTAGATACAGATAGGTAAGTAGATGCAGATAGGCAAGCAAATGCAGACAGGTAGGTAGATACAGTCAGGTAAGCAGATACAGATAGGTAAGCAGATGTAGATAGGTAGGCAGATATAGATAGGTAGGTAGATATAGACAGGTAAGCAGATATAAATAGGTAAGCAGATACAGATAGGCAAGTAGATATAGATAGGTAGGTAGATACTAACGGGTAGGCAGATATAGATAGGTAGGTAGATATAGACAGGTAAGCAGATATAAATAGGTAAGCAGATACAGATAGGCAAGTAGATGCAAATAGGTAGGCGATGCAGATAGGTAGGCAATGTAGACAGGTAGGCAATGTAGGCAGGTAGGTAAGTTAATAGGTAGATAGGTAGAAGAGAACCATCGCTATATTATATTAAATTATCTAAAATAATAATATTTATTTTGCTAGCCTTATAAATAGCTTTAAAGTAGCTTTTATTTATTTAAAATATGCTATTAGTATAAAAGAGGTAAATATAATTATGGTTGCCAAATGCGCAGATTGCGCGCAGGCTGCGCGCAGGCTGCGTGTCAAAAAAACACGACATAGGCTAGTCGGTCGAGTTGCCAAATGACCTCAACTGCGCGCCAATTGCGTCAACCACCAGCCATTGAGGCCATTGAAAGGGTACCATATTTTCCCGATGTATACACCTAGCCCATTAATAAGTTTACCGTAGTTATTACTATAAGGCTTCGTTATATAATATATATCTATTAATAAACAAGTCTTTAACTAAATCCTATAATAAAACGTAATACTAGGAAAACTTCTAGAGGTAGAAAATAAGGTAGTAAAAGTAAAGGAGGGCTATATAAAGAACCCGGCTCTATAATAGGAGTTAATTATAATTTAGTAGCTTTTAAACTAGGAGGAAGCCCGCTAATTTAAAGCCTCTATATAATACTACTATCTTAATAAAATCCTAGAATCGCCTAACGTTATATATTATAATACTATCTCTAAAATCTCTTATATAAATACTGGAGAATTATTATTACGGACGCTTTAAGTACGATATTACAACTACTTAGAGAAGAGACAGAAGAAGCTAGTTAGTTAATTTAGGCACGGTCTAAAATGGAGCCGATAGAACTATATAATAAGGAATAGTAACCGAGGTTATATAATATGCTACGTATTAAACGAGAGGAATAAGAGGAACTCACATACTTTATATATAAGACGTACACTACGTATAAGAAGGATTTCATAAGAGTACGGTTGTGTATTTAAGGACCCTTAGTCCCTACCTAGATAGTTCCTTCCTTATAGTGATTCTTAGAATATAATTAGAGTTAATCTATTAGGCAACCACTCTACCAGTTGTTATTACGTTGTTAACTTTTATACTTGCATTTCCTATATACCTAGCCTAATAACGAGCCCATCGTAGTTCTTACTATAAGGTTCCGTTACATAATTACTACCTAGTTACGGTATTAATATAAAAAGTCAAATAATATGCCACTAAAAGCAGCCACCACAACGCTATTAACGGCAGTAACTACTTTAAGGACAGGAGGTGATACCAGTATGGTAGATACTAACTTACAGCAACCTATAACGGTCGGATAGCTATAGGAAATAGTTAACCAGCTAATAACTAATAATATAGTGTTAGAAGAAAGACTTAACGGAATAGGAGCAGTAAAGATTAAGCTACTATTAATTAAGAGATTCACAGGAAAGAGGTTAAAGCTTAAAGGATTCCTTACACAGATATACTTTAAGGTCTTATAAGAGGGAGCAAAGTTACCTATACCTATAAATCGGATAGCCTACGCAGGACTATTCTTGTTAGGAAAAGCACTTAAGTGGTTTAAATTTTACCTTACGGAGATACAGGTAAACGGAATAACGACTACTAACTAAGACGTGCGATTTATATTCTTAAGTTAGGAAGGATTTATAGAATAACTTACGCAGATATTTAGAGACCCGGAAGAAACAACTACAGCAAAAAGAAAACTCTAGAACCTTATATAACAAACTTTAGCAATTAAGTATATAATATAGTTCCAGACACTAGTAATATAAGTAGAGTGGAATAATAGGGCGCTTATAGCATAGTATAAATAGGGACTTAAGGCTAAAGTCTAGGATATAATTATCCTAATAGAAGATGCGGACACCCTAAGGGAACTAATAGATTAGGCGATTAAGATTAACAACTGGATTTACTAAAGGGAACAGGCTAAGAGAGGCTAGGATAGAGTTCTATAGTTATATAAGGCGTAGAGTATATAATAACAAAAGCTAAGTTAGAAACTATAGTATGGCGTAGAGCTAATAGACCTAAGTGGTACTAAAGAAGCCTATAAGAGATAGAGCAAACCATAGAAACCCAGAGGATAAGAATTAAGTAATTAAAGGTCTAAGGAGCAGAGGCCAAATTAGGGATCTTAATAGCAGAAGATATTTAGGCGGACTTTACAGCAAGAGAAATGGTTTAAAGAAGGAGCTTATATAAATTACGGAAAACAGGGTTATTATATTAGAGACTATAGAAGTAGGCAGAGTTATAATATAGTAAAAGGCACGAGACTAGTAGATAATATATACGTATAGAGGGACAATAATATGCTATAAGGAACAAAAGAATGTTTAATTAAAAGTTTTGCGTTTTATTATAACAACGTATACTAAATTTATAAGGACGCTAAGTACGGCGTAAGCTATTAGCTATAAGAGCCAGCACCTATAGAATATAGAGGAACCAACAAACCAGTTCGCAGATTGGATATTAAGGACAATAAATTTAACCTAGGCGAAATATTCCGTAATGAAGAGGTAATAAGGGCCGCTTACTAGGAGCGAGTAGACCTTAGAGATGTTATACTAGAGGTAAAGGATAATTCCACTATAAAATAAGGAACATTAGTAGGGATTAAAACCCCACTAAACACGATATCTATCGCTTTATAAGACGCAAGAGAAGTAGGACAGCAAACCACTTCAGCACTTAATAAAGGTAAAAGGCTAAAGGCTTAAGATTCTTAAGACGAGATAAGAGACAACTAAGATTCTTAAAACAAGATAAGGTATACCTAAGGACCTACAACGGACGAAAACCAATGGAGCAGGGTAGCAGCTTAGTTTAGAAATATACAAATAAGCTCGGAATAGAGTTTCCCATAGGCATAAGACTCTTAAGACGAGATAAGTAAGATTTAAGACTCTTAAGACAAGATAAGAACACCACGGACGCCTAATTAAACTAAGGCGGGAGCTAAGCTTAAGTTAGAAGCAAGCTTAGGATTAAAGAATCTAAGGGACCAAGATTTTAGAGTACGAATAAGAACACCTATAGGTAAGAGGTAAGAAGCTTCTTTATAGATTAGAGAATCTATAATATAAATAGCAGTTAGACTAGGAAACAGATATATAAACCTAAAAGACTTACTAGGGGAACGTAGTGTTTAGCCTAAAGATTAAAAGTTTAATACTAGGATTAAGAAGTAAGACGACTTTAAGAATTAGAGCGTAAGGTGTAAACCAAAAAAAACTATAAAAGAGTTTAGGTAAAGAATTATCGTATAGCAAGAACAGAAACTAGATAAGAAATCTAGCATATTAGGACGTATAAAGGACAGAGCACTAGTATAAAGAATTACTAATAGGCCAAGAGCAGGCATATTAAGAGCTAAGTAGCTTACCAAACTAGAAAATAAAGAGGATTTAGGGATTCTAACTAGGTTTAAAGAACAATATATAAAGGGCTGTCACGATATAGTAATAAGAAGATACTTCCTTACAGACAGACCGTATATACTCTAGCAGCTATACCAAAAGTGGTATAGGCAAAGGCATAATAATAAGTAGGAAGATTTCTATATATAGTTAGATAAAAAAGTTATCTAGGACCACCTAATTATAGAGAAGGCCATAACATATATTAAAGGAGCCTTAATTATAACGTTAAAGGATTTAGAGGAATGTTTAGAGGACTAGAGAAACAAGAGATATATCTTAGTACCTATAAATAAAGTTATAACGTTTAGATTAGCATAATAAAGGTTTAAACTTAGGGACGAAAACGAGCTAAGAGTTAACCTAAAGCACCTAGCACACTATATGTTATTATGGATTGCGTATATGGACAATATATACAAAATATATAAGAATTTAAAGAAAAAGAATTGGAAATACCCTATAAGGATATACTAGATAATAGACAAGTAATAGTATAGGAATACTAAATATATATATAGATGGCATCTAGCAGAGGTTTAAGAGGAAGGAAGTTTAGTACTTTAACCAGAAAGATTTCTTACGGAAGAATGCTTAGACGGACAATAGTAGTGGAAATGCCCAGAAAACACGTGTCTATAGTATATTAAAGATAAAAAGCGAACTAGGTATTGGCTAAAGAGCGAGCCAAGTGCACTAGGATTAAGCAGCTAATAGTTAGGAAAAGTAGAGGCCTATAGAACTAAAGGGAGCTAGTAGTAGAGCCTTAGACCCTTAAAGGAATTTAAGGACAACACCTAAATTTATAAGTTAATTAGTAAGATTAGTAGTTTAAAGCGCTAATAGATAGTAGAGTAACGCGAAACTATATCTTACTAGTAGTAGTTAAGAGAATAGGACTACCTTATAGACAAAAAAAGCAACCTTACCTATTAGTTACGATTTTAGGAGATCTAATAACCTATAGAGGAGGGATTATTAATCTTAAAATAGGACTTATTTAGATAACTATTAAAGGAAGATAAATTAAGATATTTTTTAATATCCTACTATTAGGACGGGACGAGGCAGTATTAGGTATGCCTTAGTTATAGGAATATAATCTAAGGATCGATTAAATTATAGGTTAGGTTAATATTAGGAATACTTAATGCCGTAAAATGCAATAATAAGCTAAGTTAGTATAGTACTAAGTAAGAGCAACCTATAAAGAAATAGAAAAAGGACTAAGTTATATACTAAAAAGATACTATAAGTATAGTAAAAAACTATAGTTACCGGAAAGTAAAAAGCTGTTAAAATATATAGCATAGGACTATAAGATAGAATTAGAACTAGGAATAAGTCTAAAGTTTTTTCCAATCTATAAGCTTACTAAAGAAGAAGGTAGAGCGTTAAAAGAGTTTATCTAAAAAAATCTATAAAAGGGATATATTAGACTATCGCAGTTAGCAGCGGGTTATCCAGTACTATTTGTACCAAAGAAAAATAGCAAACTAAGGCTGTGTATCGACTATAGACAGTTAAACAGCATTACTAGGAAGGATAGGTATCCTTTACCCTTAATTAGCNAAATCTAANATAGGATAGGTAANGCNNAAATCTTTANNAAGATAGATCTNAGATAGGCNTACTATTAGATTAGGATTAAGGAAGGCGATAAATAAAAGGCAGCCTTTAGGTTAAAGGAAGGACTATATAAACTATTAGTTATATAATTTAGGCTTATAAATGTACTAGCAACGTTCTAGAAGCGTATTAACAATATATTAGGAAAATACTTAGATGAATTTATTATAGTATATTTTAACGATATTATTATCTACTTAATAACTAAGGAAGAACACAGGGAACACGTTAAATAGGTTTTAAAGAGACTATAAGAAGAACAGATACTAGTAGCAATTAAGAAATACGAGTTCTTTACTAGAAAGACTAATTTCGTTAGATTTATTATTAAACTAGGCTAACTTAGTATAGATCTAAAAAAGATTAAGGCTATAGTGAATTAGTAGGAACTAGAGAACGTTATATAGTTAAAATTGTTTCTAGGGTTTTGTAATTACTATAAAAGGTTTATAGCGCAGTAGTTAAAGAATATTAAGCTATTTACGCGGTTAATAAAGAAAGAAGAACTATAGGTATAGGGAGAGGAGTAAAGAGAACTCTTTAAGAAAACCAAAGAGTTGTTTACCTAGGAGCTAGTTCTTAAGATCTATTAACTAGGACTAGAAACGGTTATAGAAATAGATATATTAGACTATGCACTAGGGGCATACTTTATACAAAGGTATTAAGATAGATGGTACTTAGTAGCATACTATAGTTAGAAGATAATACTACTAGAGTTAAACTATGACATCTATAATAAGGAGTTGTTAGGTATAGTTATAGTATTAAAGAAATAGAGAGCATTCTTATAAGGTATAGAGAAACTATTTATAGTTAAGACGGATTATAAGAACCTAATAGGATTCCTAATAATGAAGGAACTTAACTAAAGATAGGTTAGATGGGTAGAGATGCTTATAGAATACCATTTTGAGATTTAGTATACTAAAGGTACAAATAATATAAGGGTAGATACTCTAAGCCGTAAAGCTAAACTATAAAATAAGGAGAAGCTATTAGGGGCTTTATTGCAAAAAGATATAGACGGATTAATTAGGTATAATTATCCGAAAATTGTAGTAACTTAAGAAAATAATAAACTAGAGAAAGTCTACGAGATACCGGAAAGCTTTTAGGTATAAAGAATTCTAAAAGTATAGCTAGAAGATCTATAGACGGATATATACAAAAATTAAGAAGCGAAGTATATCCTAAAAAGTATAGTAGAGTAGTTCGTAAAGGACTTCTATAAGGGACTAACTTAAGGACATAATAGAGCTATGGGCTTAGTGTTAAGACTTTAGGAGGAGTATATTATTAATGGAATCTAAAGGATAGCTAGAAGGGTTACTAAAGAGTATCTAAATTGCTAAAGGAATAAACTAACGAGGTATAAGCTATATAGAGGGCTATAACCTATTGAAATACTAGAGAGACTATGGGAGATTATATTATAGAACTTTATTATTAAGTTACTAAAATTAAAAGATCCTATTACTAGATAAGATTATAACGCGATCTTAGTAATAGTGGATAAGCTTATAAAGTGGGGATACTTTATAGCATATATAGAAGAAATCTCAACGGAAGATGTTGCTAGAATTTATATTAAAGAAGTGTTTATAAGATATGGAGTACTAAGTAAGATTATATCGGATAGAGATCTAAGATTCGTAGTAGTATTTTAGGAAGTGTTTTTAGCGGAGCAAGGAGTTTAAGCAGTAACTTTTACCGTATATTATTTATAGACAGACGGTTAAATAGAAAGATTAAATTAGATACTAAAATAGTATCTAAGGCATTATATTAACCATATATAGAATAATTAGGTATTACTATTACTAGTTACACAGTTTATATATAATATAATACCTTAAGAAGGAATAGGCATATTACTATTTAAGGCAAATTATGGATATAAGCTAAGAACATCGTTATTACTATGGTAAGTGAAGAAAACGAGTAGTATAGCTAAAGAAAGAATGAAGACGTTAATAAATCTTTATGCAGACCTTATGGAATTAGTAAAGAAAGTATAAGAGAGAATAAAAAAGTACTATAATGCTAAGAGATCTAAGGGACTAGATCTTAAGGAGGGAGATAAAGTGTGGCTATTATATAAAAATTTTAAGAGTTAACAATTAAGCAAGAAATTGGACTATGTTAGACTAAGACCTTTTAAAATTAAGTAGAAAATTTTATTAGTTACGTTTAAGTTAAATCTACTAGCCAAAATAAAGATCTACCCTATATAGCATATTGCAATGCTAGAGCCAGTATATAGGAATGTTAAGCCACTAGTTTATAAAGCAGATACGTATAGAGGGCAAGAGGAAGATAAATAGCAAGTTTTAAAGATTGTTAGTTATAAGGATATAGATAATGAAATATAGTATAAAGTAAAGTAGATAGGCTATAATGAGACTACCTAGGAGCTACTAGAAAATCTAAAGAATACTATAAGAAAGGTATAGGAGTATCGGAAGAGAAAAGGTTAGGTAGTATTAATAAAGAAGGATCGCCAAAGAATAAGTCACCTAAGGGGGACCTAGGAAGAGCGACTGCTGAACTACTTAGAGTTGTTTCCTTCTCTATTAGAAGAGAATCCGTTCTTTTATTACCTAGTTCCTGTAAACCTTATTCTATAAGTTTCTACTCCTTAAAATAAACCTTCTTATAAACCTTCTTAAGATAAAGCAGACGAGTAAACGCTATAATTTAAGTATTTAGAGCTTTCTGTTTCGCGTTATGGGAACGTTCTAACTTAGTAAGGGCTTATAACAGTTTACTATCTAGCCGCGTAGTAGTAGATTAAATATAAAACCCTAAGACGAATTAATTAGGGAACTAGACGACTATTAAGAGTAATAGGTTGCGTATATTTAGCATTAGAAGTAGAGCGAACGTTATAGAACGAACGAATATTCGCTTTAGTACACTCTAAGTAAGAGAATAGTTATTGCGAAGATGGGTTCGCTAACGTAATATAAACCAACCCCTCTTTTAAATAACGAGAACATGGAGACGGTATAATCTCACTAAGAGATAATATTATAGTAATAGTATGAGCATAACGTTGGGCGTATGAAAAAGAAATTGCTTTAGGTATAATAAGCAATAATATTAACTAAATTAATTAGATGGATATTATACCTCTAGTAAATAACTTGGAGATATTTTAAATCTTTAAGGACGAAGATAAAGAGGAGGGAGATAGTGTTACGGACGCTTTAAGTATAATATTATAACTACTTAGAGAAGAGACGGAAGAAGCTAGTTAGTTAATTTAGGTATAGTCTAGGATAGAGCCGATAGAATTATGTAATAAGGAATAGTAACTAAGGTTATATAATATGCTACGTATTAAACGAGAGGAATAAGAGGAACTTACGTACCTTATATATAAGACGTATATTACGTATAAGAAGGATTTTATAGGAGTACGGTTGTGTATTTAAGGACCCTTAGTCCCTACCTAGATAGTTTCTTCCTTGTAGTGATTTTTAGAATATAATTAGAGTTAATCTGTTAGGCAACCACTCCACCAGTTGTTATTACGTTGTTGACTTTTATACTTGCATTTCCTACACACCTAGCCTAATAATGAGCCTATCGTAGTTCTTACTACAAGGTTCCGTTACAATTATTAAAATCTATATAAATAGAAAAATTATTTATTTAGTATTGGGGGGTGCATTATAAGTATAAGTATATTAAGGGGATTTTGCTAAGACTATTTGGAGACTATCCGGATAGTCTCCGGATACTATTAACTGATAAGGTCTATTATCCGAGAGGCCTATCCGGCCTATCCGCAGGTCTGGTCCCTTTGGCTGGTAGATTTAGTCTTACGGTTATCGATAAGAGCCAGCTAATAGAATCAATGGGATCAAGGCTCCGTGACTATACGCGTATTTTTGATTCTGGTGTTCGCGCACAGTCTAACTCTCGTAGGACGCTACCAGCCGAAGGGATACCCCCCAAATATTCTGTCGAGGGTCTGAGAGCTTATGGTCGCAAAATTAACTACCAAACTTACTATACTACCAAATCACTGCCAAACCTTACCGTCTAATCACTTCAAAAATAATACAAGGTATAAGCTCTCCGTTTTCTCTATCTACTCTATGTGGTAGCTATATCGTAGCTGCGTTTTATTAAGTTAGATATAGGTGGTCGGTCTAAAATTTACGAAGATCTCTTTTAATATCCAACTCTCTGTCTGCGACGCTGTATCTTATGCCTTAATACAACAAATATAGGGCTCTAATATATCTAGGGAGGGAGATAATTACTTAGAGAATCTAATACATCAAACAAATATATTATATCTATGTTGGTTGGGCCATAACCCGCAAAAAGGAAAATTTTTGATTTCTAAAATTCTTCTTTACCGTAGAATTTTGAAATATAGGGAGCAAAATATGAGGGTATAACCCGTAACCAAGCACGTGCTAATCTAACTGAGTTCGGTTAAAATTCTACTACGGAGCGTCATGACTAGCTGAAATTTGGCAGCGTAAAACGCTCCATATCTGAAGTGCCGAGAGCACCCAGTGATCCAACCCATGCGAATCTCCACCTATCACTATACCGAGTGGTTATCAGTTACCTCAAGTTTCATGGCCATCGGAATTCTTCTCAGTATTACTTATCACTCTTAGAAATAATAAGACACGGAAGGGGTGGCCGAAGAGAAGTCCTAATAATATACTCTTTGTAATGTTTGTCGCCTGCTCTGCCCCTAGCTTTCTTATTAAATGTTGTTTTCGTTTCCTGACCGAGCGCTTACAACTCCGCACAGAAGTTGTGCAGTTGCACCAGGTGCGCTAATAAGCAGCACCAACTGCCCGTCAACAACTTGGAATTGGCTAGCAGTGGTATAACCACCCATGACAGCTGGTCTAGTAGAGTATAGCGGGTTAGATTGCAAATACTTATGGAAGTTTGGCGGTTCGACCGCGCGGATCCAGTAGTAGCCACTTCCCGTCCCAGTCGTTGGGGTGAACCCTGTTCGGGTGGGAGCAGCTGCGGTGGTGGTTACAATAGTTGTTGATGCAGCAGTTGTAGTTATGACTGCGACTCCTGGTTGGCATTGGGAATAGTCCACCCGATTTTCATCGGTTGATGTCATCAGGAAATTGATATCATGGTTTCATACAATCACTGCCTACTATCAGAGCACTATCCATATACCAGGAAGGAAAGACACGCACTTAACAACAACACAACCGTAACCTAGGATACGCTCGTGTTAGGAACCATCGTCTGTGGGCATGCTACAGTCCACACCTGAGACGCAGAAAGCGCTCCCCGAATATCCAATTCCGCCGCCCGCTCTATCAGCAAAGATCCAAATCTTTTGTAGAAACCTGGCTTACATTGTCTATAACCGGATACCTGCGCAGAAACTAATCTTGCGAGTAGACTGACTGACGCTGCGATTAAGTTTGAACGATGCATCTTGTATGAATCCCAAGGCGAAGCCAGAAAAACTAAAGAATCGAAAGAAGGCTCGGCGGAGGCCAAGAATTAAAATTCGGCAGACATGGGTAGAATATAAATGATGGCAGACCCTTGATCTTCGATATCCCCAAGGTGTCCTCAAATGATGTTGTAAATCTCGCGAGAGCACTATACAAAACCGTCGGTCCGAGTACCGCACCGCAAACAGATGAATCAATTACACCAAAGACAAGCGAGTGGAGAAACAGCCAACGAAACCTGGTTTGCTCGAAACATAGTACTCTCCAGTAAAAATGTACGGAGGTCTAATATCAGAACGAAGCTTGTTCATTCTAAGATATCATTTCTAATGCATAAGAAGCTTGGATATAATACAAATGGGATTGTGGTACCCGCGGAAGAAGACACCCGGGAACAGATCTAGCCCTTTGACCGAATGAGTTTATACTGCCAGCTTGTTTATAGTGGCACACTCTTGCATTGCGTGTAACAAAGCGGCAATATTCAGGCTAAGTAGAGTTGCACTAATGTATCTAGTATGCTTGTGTGAGAACAGAGATGATCTTTCGTGACCGAGTCCCCTCCTATCCTAGGTTTTGTGTTATGGCCATCCTAACTGATTTGGTTGAGAAGAGTGTCTCGTATGAGAAATTCTCTAGGGCGCTATATTTGCTACTACAAAGCATGAACCCTTGGGCTGTTCGACTGCTACAAAATCGTCATTCATTAGATATCAAGTTAGACCTAATTAGAACAAAAGTACAGAATTACTGACTTACCTTCTTCACCACGATTGAAGTGATTCTGATCATCCTCGTGGAGCCCACCACTAATGAACTGCTGATCGAAAACAGGTACTTGATCATGTCATATACTCACGGTCTTCCCCCTTTACCACTCACGACGCCGATATCTCGCCTCCAACAGGTTCCGGCCGTGTTGAGAAGACAATCTTATACTTCACTACCTCCAAAATCTCCAGCTCGTCCCCATCTCTGTTTTCCCTAGATCCGTTCTCCGTACCACCAGGCCCCTCAACCCCTTCCATATTCTCGCCCTCCTCTCTCATTCGTCTGCCCAGCACCCCAAGCGGTTTTGCAAGCTTTTTTACCTCCCCTGTAAGTCTCTGATGTTTTCCAACGTATAAATACACTCTCTTCATCCACTGTGTGTCATCCTCCTTCATGCCCTCGGAGTAAAGAGGGAAAACAAGGTTTCCAATTGGAATTCCTGTACACTCGGACAATACTGAGGAATCCGGCACAGCTGGCGCATGGATTGTGCCTTGGATTTCTAGTATAGCGCGGCCACCGGGGGTGTGCAGGAGTGGAGGGAGGGTGTTTAGGGCGGCATTGATTGCAGCAGGATTCGAGGTTCGTGGGCTTGGGAGGTAGAGCGGGATTGATGGCATTATTGGGAGCGTTCATCAATATTTAATGAAGAGAGTATAAACATCTCAGAGCAGGGAAAAGTGCACGGGTGTCACAGTCAACCGCAAAAGATCGTTTACATCGCTTAAATTCGCGAACAGCCGGCATCGCACCCCACCAAAATTTGTATGAGGTGGATGTAACGCATTTAATCCACTACTTATTGCCTAAAATGGGCAGAAGGCTCGCACCTGAGGTTGTATATCGAATTAGGGTTAGAATTGAAGCTGGTGAGGGAGTGCTGGCTATTGTGAAGGCCATTGACGTGTCCCGTCCTACCGTTTATAAGATACAATTGAACCTTAACCTCTATGACGAGCCGTACGCGCCAGCTAGTCTTATATAAGGTTGACTAAGGCTGCTTCTAGCCTATTAAGAGCTTGTGAGTCTAATATTGCTTAGTATTAAGTTTTTACTAATACGTCTCCGGTGATAGAGGCTACTTAATTTTCTTAATAACTAACCTACTGCCTACCTTGATGAGATATAGGACTTCCTATTTAATAAGTTTGGTCTTTAAGTCTCCGTAGCCACCATTAGCCGTACCTTATTAAGAGCTTGTTGGTTAAGGAAGGCTATTAAGGCTTACGCGGTAAAGAGAAGTTAGGAGCTTCGTATATTATAGATTAGTAGATAAGCAATATAGATAGTAGATTAGCTAGTTTTTCTTAATAAGTTAGCTTTTAATAAAAGAACGGGCGATAGCAAGTTTGGCTAGGCGCCAATTGGAAGAGAATATAAGGTCTCTCGCCCGTTTAAAAGGTTAGAGAGGTAGAGTATCCTACTAGCGCTATTAGTTAACGGATATCTAAGCTACCTTATCTACTAAGGCTTAATTATAGCAGAGATATTTAAGCTATTTCTAGAGTAGTAGGTACTCCCTTATTATATACCGTACCCTAGGCCGCGATCTATTTTTATTCTAGATAACGCGTTAATCTATAAGTTAGTATAACTTCGCGATCTATATAAGGAACACAGCGTACTACTTATATTCTTACTACTATACTTACTAGATTATAACCCAATTAAGGCGATATTTAAGGACCTTAAGGTATAAATTAAAAGGAACTATTAACTAGTAAAGACGTTTAAGAGCTTTAAGGCGTTTCTGTTACGGACGCTTTAAGTACAATATTACGACTACTCGGAGAGGAGTCGGAGGAAGCTAGTTGGTTAATATAAGTACGGTCTAGGATGGACCCGATCGAGCCATGTGACGAGGAATAGTAACCGAGGTTATATAATAAGGTCTGTAAGGTCTGTAAGGTCTATAAGGTCTATTATATACCTTATATACCTTACGTACCTCACGTATAAGGAGGATTTCATAGGAGTACGGTTATGTATTTAAAGGACTACGGTCCCTACCTAGATAGTTCCTTCCTTATAGTAATTCTTAGAATACAATTAGAGTTAATTTATTAGGCAACCACTCTACTAGTTATTATTATATTGTTAACTTTACTTACATTACCTACATACCTAGCTTATTAATAGGACCCACCGTAGTATTTCCTATAAGGTTTCATTATACAATTACTACCTAGTTATAGTATTAATAGAAAGTTAAACAATATGCCACTAAAAGCAGCTACTACAACGCTATTAACGGCGGCAACTACGTTAAGATTAGGAAACGACACCAGTATAGCAGATACTAATTTATAGCAACCTATAACGGTCGGATAGCTATAAGAGATAGTTAACTAGTTAATAGAAAATAATATAATATTAAAATAAAGAATTAATAGGATAGAAGCAGCGAAGATTAAGCTACTATTAATTAAAAGATTCTTAGGGGAGAGATTAAAGCTTAAAGGATTCCTTACGTAAATACACTTTAAGGATACGCAAGAAGGAGCTAAACTGCTAATACCTATAGATCGAATAGCGTACGCAGAACTATTCCTATCAGGTAGGGCACTTAAGTAGTTCAAGTCTTACCTTACGGAAATATAGGCAAATAGAATAACGACCACTAATTAAGAGGTATGGTTTATATTCTTAAGTTAGGAAGAGTTTATAGAGTAACTTACGCAAATATTTGGAGACCTAAAGGTAGTAACTACGGTAAAAAGAAAACTCTAAGATATTACGTAACGAACCTTAGTAATTAAGTACACTATATAATTCTAGACGTTAGCTATATAAGTTAAGTAGAATAATAAGGCGCTTATAGCACAGTATAAGTAAGGACTTAAGGCTAAAGTTTAGGACGTAATTATTCTAATAGAAGATGCGGACACCCTAAGGGATTTAATAGATTAAGCGATTAAGATCAATAATTAGATCTACTAAAGGGAATAGGCTAAAAGAGGCTAGGATAGAGTTCTATAGTTATATAAGGCGTAGAGTACGCAATAACTAAAGCTAAGTTAGAAATTATAGTATAGCGTAAAGCTAATAGACCTAAGTGGTACTAAATAGATATGTCTATGTGGCCAAGCGAGCACTACAGCACCCCTGCATCTTAGCAACACTAATATCATCAACATTCACAAAATTGAGCCTTGCTTACTTGCTTTTTATATTAGTCTTATTTAAGAGCTAATGCCTTATTTACTCAATTTCTAATAATTAATTGTTGCTGTTAATGACTTAACGACCTATATACTCGTCTAAACCTTCGCGAATTATCCGTAAAAACCTTAAAAACTTAACTAATAACGACACACTTAACGAGCTAAACTCCTTAAAGGTTACCTACCAGTCTCCCTTACCTTCCCCTACACCTTTAGGCGATACGCCGGCATTATAGTCTCTATCCTCTATAATGGCGCCTCTCTCTACAGCTTAACGCGAGACTTTAGCCGCTAAAAAAGCTAAAGAATGGCTCTAATAACTATATAAGGAGGACCTAAGAATTAGAAAAGCTTAGGTAAAGAAGGTTAAGGACTGGGTAACTAACTGGAAAATAAGACTCCTTTAGGAATAGAAGGACCGTACTAAAATACTATATATCTAAAAAGAATAGGAAGATTAGGCAACTAAACTCTATATATTAAGCCTCGCTATAGTAATAGCAAGATTAGCTATGGTAGTATTATCCTTAACCCCAATTAATAAACTAGGTGAGTTACTCCCCTCTATAGCTAATATCCTAAATATCCTTCTCCCTGGCGTCCTAAATAAAGAGATACTTAAGGTATTTTAGGGTACTTTCTTGCCTAATAACCTCTCTCGCCTTTAGATACACTAGCTCTAGTCTAAGCCTTAGAATAATATCCTTATTATTAACAGCGTTCTTTCTATAAGACCAAAAAAAGGGATAATAAAGGACTACCCGTTAGTTAAAGTGTAGGTAGAGGGCTTCCTTAACTATATAATGATTTTAATTATTATATATAAGAATCTTTTAGTAGATCTTATTCCCTAAATACTTACCTTTTATAATTAAGTTATCTAGCTATCTGCTATCTACTAAATTACTCCCTTAATAACTATGGCCTTAAAGTACTACTCTATAGTTATTTAAAAGAACTAGTTAGAGCTAGCTAACTAAAAGATCTCTAGTAACTTTCTAGATATCTATTGCAATCCTAGTACTTATAAATCCGTATCTATCTTAAAACGCACGCGAGTAAGCACTAATATCTTAAGGACCTATTATAGCTTTAATAAAGGGAAGTATAACCTAGGTAAGAATTATAAGTTCCCGCATACCTATAGTAAGTGCGGTAGCCCGTATACTATAAGGAATTGCAAGTAGTAATTACTAGAGGAAAGTGTTAATAAGAAAAAGGAAGAGGAGGAAGAGGATTTTATTAAGCTATACCTACACTCCACTGAAATTGTACTCTACCCTTATAGTACGGGTAGGCTAAATACTATACTATTATTTCTAGTCTTCCTACCCTCCTCTCCTCTACAGGACTCTTCCTCCCCCTTAATTATTTAAGCGTAGGGGCGTTATCTATCCCTATACCCTAGCAACCTCTAACGCAATATTATTGGTATCTTAAAGTTTAGATACTAGATTAGGGTAGACCTAGAAATTAAGCTCCTTTCCTAGAAGAACTAAGCCTTAATAGCCGCAAATACGGTCCTAATCTTAGAGAAGATTAGCGCCAATCTAGATATAGGTAGGATTATAATAGCAACGTCTCCTATTATATCCTTACCACTAGGTTTAGTACCTAAAGTGGATAAAAAATAGCGCCGTATTTATAACTTATCCTTACTATCTAGCCGATCTATTAATAACTTAATCCCTATAGTATTCGCCATACTATAATATTTAATAGTTAATTAGGTTCTCTAACACGTTATATATACAGGCCGTAGTTATATAATTATTAAGAGGGATATTAAGGACGCCTTTTAGAATATTTTACTTTCTATTAAAGCTTAACGCCTTATAGGGTTCTTCTAGAAGGGTATAGTGTATTTTAAACGTTGCCTTTTATTCGGCCTTTAAACTGCACCCTTTTTATTTAATCTTTTTGTAGAGGGATTCCACTAAATACTTATCTAATATATCCCAAACGCCGCCTTAAAGCACTATCTAGATAACTTTATCTTTATACTCTCTAACGCTTCTATCCTCCCTTAATTATTTAGTATATATAACTAATTAAGCAATAAATTAGGCATCCTATAAAATAAATTAAAGAATATTAAAGGCACCACAGCTAAAGTCCTAGGTTATATTATAGATACTCTAAAGTTTAAGCTATATCTTTCTCCTTTAAAATAGGCCACTATAATTAAGGAGATTAATAAAGCTTTAAGTAGTAGATCCCTAACGCTAGTTTAGAGTTAAAAACTAGCTAGTAGACTTACTTAGAGCGCCTAGGTAATTAGGCTTAGGTATTTATATAACTGCTCTATCTAAGAGTTTATCTCTACTTTTATAAAGGTAGGTAGTTATCCTTACTAACAGCTAACAGCTAAACTTCGCTAAAACTTATTATAGTAGAGGGATACTCTTACCCTTTTAAATAGTATCCTCTTCTTTAATAATACAGATTAAAAATAATTCTATCTCTTCTTAGACGTATCCGGGATTCTTAATTATAGGGCCTTCTTCTTTCTTAAGGACTCTTAAGGGATAATATAGCCGCCTTATTCGGTATCTCTACCCTAAGATAATTCTTTAAGCTGCTACCCTAATGTAGAACACCGCCTTGCCCTAATTAATAAGCGGGAGGTCTAAGTAATTACAACTTTATTCCAGCTTTAGGCAACGCAGTAAAAGTATAGCTCAGTCTATATCTATATGAATAATATAGTAGCACTTTTAGGATTCTAGAATACGGTAGTAAAAGAACTAGGTAATTACCTACTCTGTAAAATCCTCTAACTAGCCATAGCCTATAATATTACGCTTTACGTGGAGTAGGTTTTCTCTATAGAAAACGGGCTAGCTAATACTCTATCTCGTTTTAATTGCGATAGGGTATTATTACTATACCCACATTAGGATACTTCTAATTTACCATTACTATACGCTTCTTTATTATATTTAATCTAACGCTAAAATAGGAGACCTAGTCCCTCTTAAAAACCCCCTACCTAATTTCTAGATTAAGGTAAAAGCCCCCTTAGAATACTTTGGCCAACTATTATAGTATAGCCTCTTTAATAGAATAAGAGATTTATATTATCCCGCAATTAAGAGTTAGGAGGGCTACTATAACCTTTATAAAGTGGTAAAGTACCTAGCGCCCCTTTACTATCTAGGAGAATAGATTACCTAACGGATTTTCGGTAATGCTAGTCTAGGAATAAGCCATATTAAGCCTACTATAGTTAAAGCCTACGTCTCCGCAATTTAATCCTACTATATTAACGCTAATTATAACACCTCCGTCTTTAATAATCCTATTATTAAGAGGATCCTAGACGGTGCAATATCTATAAATCCCTTTACGACGGCTAAAAGATTGCTAATTACTAAAGACATCCTCGCCTAATTAGTTACCCTAAATGCCTAATCTATTAAGGATCTTAACTTTAACGCCGCCGTTACCACGGCCTTTATAGGATTCCTTTATCTAGGCGAGATTACCTACACTAAGGCTTAGAAAGATAGCCACGCCTTCTCTACTATAAAATATACTAAAAACGACATAACGCTAGTAAAGGACTATATAATATTACGTCTAAAGCGTAGTAAAACGGACGTTAATTACTAAGGAGTCTTAATTATAATTACCGCTTTAGGGTAACCTAAATACGTAGTTTAAGCTATAAAACACCTATTTAAAAATAACCCCTAACCCAAAAACGCCCCTCTTTTTTACTTAGAGAGATTAGCCTTTATAAGCTACGCGGTTAGAAATAAGCTAAAGTATAGAGTCGCCGCTCTTAGCCTTTACTCTAAGCTCTACAACGGATACTTGTTTTAGAAAGGTGCTGCTTAATATACTTAAGATAACGGTTTTACAAACGGCTAAATACAGTAGCTGGGCTAGTGGTCCTTATAAGCATTCCAGCTTTACTATTTATTATCCCTAAAAGACCTATTCTGGCTAAGTGTAAACTTTTAATATAAAACGCTAATACCGTTCTTATTATTACTCGCCCTAGATATAATAGGCGAAGGTATTTAGGCATAACGGCGTATAGGAGTGCCTATTTTAGCACGCTAATATATTAACTTAAATCTCTCCTCCCCCCCCTTTTTTCCTTTTTTCCTTTTTCCCCCTACTCTACCTTATGTGGTACGGGCGCTGCGCTTCTAAGTCCATAGGTATTACGTTTAGTTAAGGCAGGGTAATCCCCTACAAATAGCCTTGCGAATATACCCATTCTTAATTAATGCCTTTAAGCCCGTACCCACCAATCAGATTAATTCTTAATCCTCTTCTCCGTAAGCGTGTAAATAATAGATAGATATATCTATATGGCCAAGCGAGCACTATAGCACCCCTGCATCTCAGCAACACTAATATTATAAACATTCACAAAATTAAGCCTTGCTTGCTTGCTTTCCCTCCCACCTATACCTTTTTCTTTAGTTGCATATTTTGGGCTTTATAAATAGATACTATAGCGATATACTTGCACACGGGTCCATAGGCATTACGTTTAGTCAAGGCAGGGCAATCCCCTGCAAATGGCCTTGCGAATATACCCATTCTCAATTAATGCCTTTAAGCCCGTACCCACCAATCAGATTAATTCTTAATCCTTTTCTCCGCAAGCGTGTGAATAATAGAGAAGCCCATAAGAGATAAAGTAAAAAACTATAAAAACCTAGAGGTTAAGGATCTAGTAATTATAGGACTAAGGAGTAAAGGCTAAACTAGGGATCTTAGTAGTAGAAGATGTTTAGGCAGACTCTATAGCAAAGCTAGTAGTTTAAAAAAGGAGCTTATATAAATTACGGAAAATAGGATTACTTTACTAGGGATTATAAAGATAGTTAGAGTTATTATATAATAAAAGGAACTAGACTAGTAGAAGGCATATATATATAGAGGGACAATAGTATACTATGAGGAATAAAAGAATATTTAATTAGGAGTTTTGTGTTTTGTTATAATAACACATACTAAATTTATAAGGACGCTAAATATGGCGTAAGCTATTGGCTATAAGAGCTAGAGTTAAAAGGACTTAAAGGAACTAAAGAGTTAGATAAAGAATAGGATTAACTCTATAAGCTGGATTAAGATATTATAGTAATATATAGATAATAATCGGTAACAATAATAATGAAGTTAGAGTACTTATTAATTAGTAGCAATGAGGACATTAAAGAAACTAGCTAGGGGTATCTAAACTTTAATAATGTAATAATAGAAGTAGAGACTGAGACCGCTATGGAGCAAGGTTTAGTAATAGACATTATAACGCTATTAGATACGGTATCTATCGCTTTATAAAATGGTAGGAAGAGTATCTTATAGAGATTAAGCAAGCAGACGACTGCTAGTGCTAATTTACCAATTAATAAAGGCAAAAGGCTAAAGGCTTAAGATTCTTAAAACGAGATAAAAGATAACTAAGATTTTTAAAGTAAGATGAGGTAAACCTAAGGACCTATAACGGACGAAAACCAATAGAGTAGGGCAGTAGCTTAGTTTAAAGATATATAAATAAGCTTGGGATAGGATTTCCTATAGGTATAAGACTTTTAAGATAAGATAAGTAAGATTTAAGACTCTTAAGATAAGATAAGAACACCTAAGCCTAGTTGGACTAAGGTAAGAGTATAGCTTAAGAAAGAAGTAAGCTTAGGATTAAGAATCCTATAGAACTAAGATTTTAACACATAAATAAGAACTACTAACGAGATTAAGAAGTAAAAGGACTTTAAGGATCTACTTGCAAGGCGCAAAAAGAAAGAAACTATAGCGGAATTTAGAGTAAGAATTACTGCATAGCAAGAATAGAAACTAGATAAGAGATTTAGTATATTAGGACGTATAAGGGATAGAGCACCTATATAAAGGATTACTAATAGGCCTAATATAGGCACACTAAGAGCTAAGTGGCTTACTAAACTAGAATAAGAAGAGGATCTAGGGATTTTAACTAAGTTTAAGGAATAATATATAAAAGGTTATTATAATATAGTAATAAAGAGATACTTCTTAACGGACAAGCCGTATATACTTAAAGGGCTATACTAAAAGTGGTATAGACAACGACATAATAATAAGTAAGAAGATTTCTATATATAGTTGGATAAAAAAGTTGTCTAAGACCACCTAATTATAAAAAAGGCTATAACTTATATTAAAGGAGCCTTAATTATAACGTTAAAGGATCTAAAGGAGTAATTAGAGGACTAGAGAAGTAAAAGACAAATCTTAGTACCTGCAAATAAAGTTATAACGCTTAGATTAATATAAGAGAGGTTTAAACTTAAGGATAAAGATAAACTAAGAGTTAACCTAAGATACTAGGCGCATTATATACTATTATAGATAGTATATATAGATAATATGTATAACATATATTAAGCACTAAAGGATAAATATTAGAAGTATCTAATAAGAATATATTAAATATAAGATAAGGCAAAATATAGAAATGCTAAGTATATATATAGTTGGTACTTAGTAAAAGTTTAAAAATAAGGGGATTTAATACTTTAACTAGGAAGATTTCTTACGGAAGAATGCCTAGATAGATAATAGTGGTGGGAATGCCTAGAAAACACGTGTTTATAGTATATTAAAGATAAAAAGTAAACTAAGTATTGGCTAATGGCGGACTAAGTATAAACAGGATCTAGCAGCTAATAGTTAGGAAAAGTAAAGGCCTATAAAACTAGAGGGAACTAGTAATAGAGCCTTAGACCCTTAAAGGAATTTAAGGAAAACACCTAAATTTACGGATTAAGTGGCAAGATTAGCAGTTTAAAGTATTAGTAGATAGTAGAGTAATAAGGAACTATATCTTATTAGCAGTAGTTAAAAGAATAGGGCTACTGTATAGGTAGAAAGAGCATCTATATCTATTAGTAACAATTTTAGAAGATCCAATAGCCTATAGAGGAGGTATTATTAATCTTAAAATAGGACCTATTTAGCTAACCATTAAAGGAAGATAAGTTAAGATATCTTTTAATATATTACCATTAGGGAATAATAAGGCAGTATTAGGAATACCTTAGTTATAGGAATACAATCTAAAGATTGATTAGATTATAGGTTAGGTTAATATTAAGGATACTTAATGCTATAAGATGCGATAACAAGCCAAGTTAGTATAGTACTAAGTTAGAGCAATATATAAAGAAACTATAAAAGGGTTAGATTATATACTAAAAAGATACTATAAGTATAGTAAGAAACTATAGTTACCGGAAAGCGAAAAGCTATTAAAATATATAGTATAGGACTATAAAATAGAGTTGGAACTAGGAATAAGCTTAAGGTTCTTTCTAACCTATAAGCTTACAGAAAAAGAGTTATAGGCACTTAAAGAGTTTGTCTAGGAAAATCTACGAAAGGGATATATTAGACTATTATAATTATTAATAGAATATCCAGTACTATTTATACTAAAGAAAAATAGTAAACTAAGGTTATATATTAACTATAGACAGTTAAACAGTATCACTAGAAAGGATAGGTATCCTTTACCCTTAATTAGTAAAATCTAAGATAGGATAGGTAACGCGTAAATCTTTATAAAGATAGATCTAAGATAGGCGTACTATTAGATTAGAATTAAGGAAGGCAACGAATAAAAGGCAGTATTTAGGTTAAAAAAAAGGGCTGTACAAACTATTAGTTATGCAATTTAGGCTTATAAACGCACTAATAACATTCTAAAAGCGAATTAATAGTATATTAGGAGAACACCTTAATAAGTTTATTATAGTATACCTTAATAATATTATTATCTACTTAATAAGTAAGGAAGAGCACGAGGAATATATTAAATAGGTTTTAAAAAGATTATAGGAGGAACAGATGCTAGTAGTAATTAAAAAATACGAGTTCTTTACTAGGAAGACTAATTTCGTTAGATTTATTATTAAGTTAGGTAAGTTAAGCATGGACCTAAAGAAGATTAAAGCTATAGTTAGTTAGTAAGAACTAGAGAACATTATATAGTTAAGATTGTTTTTAGGATTTTGCAATTACTATAGGAGGTTTATAGTATAATGGTTAAAGAGTATCGAGCTACTTACTTAACTAACAAAGAAAGAGGAACTATGGGTATAGAGGGATAAGTAAAGGAAGCTATTTAAAGAACTTAAAGAATTGTTTACCTAGGAACTAATCCTTAGGATCTACTAACCAAAGTTAAAAACAGTTATTAAGATAGATATATTAGACTTTATATTAGGGGTATACTTTATATAAAAATATAAGAACGGATAGCACCTAGTGGCATACTATAGTTAAAAAATAACACTACTGGAACTGAACTATAATATCTATAATAAGGAATTACTAGGTATAGTTATAGCATTAAAGGAATAGAGAAACTATTTATAGTTAAAACGGACTATAAGAACCTAATAGGATTTCTAATAATAAAGGAACTTAACTAAAGATAGGTTAGATGGGCAGAGACACTTATAGATTATTATTTCAAGATTTAGTATACTAAAGGTACAGATAACGTACGAGTAGATGCTCTAAGTAGAAAGGCTAAACTATAGAACAACGAAAAGCCATTAGGGGCTTTATTGCGAAAAGACATAGATAGATTAATTAGGTATAATCATCTAAAAATTATAATAACTTAAAAAGAACTAGATAGAGTCTATAAGATATTAGAGAGCTTTTAGGTATAAAGGATTCTAAAAGCATAGCTAAAAGATTTATAAATAGACATATATAAGAACCAAGAAGCTATATATATCCTAAAGAGCATAGTAGAATATTTTATGGAAGATTTCTATAAGGGAATGACTTAAGAACATAATGGAGCTATAGGCTTAGTGTTAAAACTATAAAAAGAGTATATTATTAATGGAATTTAGGGACTAACTAAAAAGGTTATAAAGGAATATTTATATTGCTAAAGGAATAAATTAACGAGGTATAAGCTATATAAAGGGCTATAACCTATTAAAATACCAGAGAGACTATAGGAGGTTATATTATAGGACTTTATTATTAAGTTACTAAAATTAAGAGATTCTATTACTAGATAAGATTACGACGTAATCTTAGTAATAGTAGATAAGCTTATAAAGTAGGGATACTTTATAGCATATATAGAAGAAATCTTAGCGGAAGATATTACTAGAATTTATATTAAGGAAGTGTTTATAAGATATAAAGCACTAAGTAAGATTATATTAGATAGAGATTTAAGATTTATAGTAGTATTCTGGGAAGTATTTTTAACGGAATAAGGAGTTAAAGTAGCAACTTCTACCGCATATTACCTGCAGACAGACGGTTAAATAGAAAGATTAAATTAGACACTAAAATAGTATTTAAGGCATTATATTAATTACGCGCAGAATAATTAGGTATTATTATTACTAGTTATATAGTTTGCGTATAACGCAATACCTTAAAAAGGAATGGGCATATTACTATTTAAGGCGAATTATGGGTATAAGCCAAGAATATTATTATTACTACGTTAAGTAAAGAAAACGAGTAGTATAGCTAAATAAAGAATAGAGATATTAATAAATCTTTATGTAAATCTTATGGAAATAGCTAAGGTAGTATAGTAAAGAATGAAAAAATACTATAACGCTAAGAGATCTAAGGGACTAGATCTTAAGGAGGGAGATAAAGTATGGCTACTATATAAAAATTTTAAGAGTTAACGACTAAGTAAGAAGTTAGACTACGTTAGACTAGGACCTTTTAAAATTATATAAAGAATTTTACCAGTTATATTTAAGTTAAATCTACTAGTTAAGATAAAGATCTACCTAGTATAGTATATTATAATGCTAGAGCCGGTATATAGGAATATTAAGCCACCGGTTTATAAAGCAGACATATATAGAGGGTAAGAGGAAGATAAATAGTAAGTTTTAAAAATTATTAATTACGAGGACACTAATAACAAAATATAGTATAAAGTTAAGTAAATAGGCTATAACGAGACTACCTAGAAACTACTAGAGAACTTAAAAAATGCTATAGAAAAGGTATAGGAGTATTAGGAGAAAGTAGGTTAGGTAATATAGATAAGAAAGGGCTATTAAAAAAGGAGTTACTTAAGGGGGACCTAAGAGGATTAGCTACTAAGCTACTTAAAGTTATTTCCTTCCTAGCTAGAAGAGGATTAGTCCTCTTATTACCAAGTTTCTAAAGACCCTATTTTATAAGTTTCTACTCCTTAAAATGGACCTTCTTACGCACCTTTTTAAGATAAAGAAGATAAGTAGAGGTAGATAAACGAGTATTAAGGGCGCGCTGCTAAGTAGCCGAGGCCTCTAACTCTGCCTTTCGCAATTAGTGTAACTTATCTAGAGCACTCGCAAGCTTACTATTAAGCTTTATAGTAGTAGATTAAACACAAGACCCTATAATAAATTACTTAGGGAACTTAGAGACTACTAAGAGTTATAAGACGCGTATACTTAGCGTTAGAAGTAGAATAAATATTATAGAACGATCGGATGTTTGCTTTAATACACTCCGAATAAAAAAAGGGTTGCTAAGATAAAGGACTTACTAATATAACGTAAACTAGCCCCTCTTTCGCATAATAAGAATACGGAGATAGTATAATTTTACTAAGCTATAATATAACCGTAATAGTGCGAGCACGTCGTTAGAACAAAGAAGAAGGAGATGCTTTAGGTATAATAAGTAAAGATATTAACTAAATTAATTAGACGGACATTATACCTCTAGTAAATAACTTAAAGATGTTTAGAATCTTTAAGGACAAAGATAAAGAGGAAGGAGATAGTGTTATAGACGCTTTAAGTATAATATTATAACTACTTAGAGAGGAGTTAGAGGAAGCTAGTTAGTTAATATAAGTACGGTTTAGGATAGACCTAATTAAGCTATATAACGAGGAATAGTAACTAAGGTTATATAATAAGGTCTATAAGGTCTATAAGGTCTATTATATACCTTATATACCTTACATACCTTACATATAAGGAGGATTTTATAGAAGTACGGTTATGTATTTAAAGGACCACGGTCCCTACCTAGATAGTTCCTTCCTTGTAGTAATTCTTAGAATATAATTAGAGTTAATCTATTAGGCAACCACTCCACCAGTTATTATTACGTTATTAACTTTACTTACATTACCTACACACCTAGCCTATTAACAGGACCTACCGTAGTATTTTCTATAAGGTTCCGTTATAGTTTCTATATTTTGCGGTTAGTTAATTAATAAGAGCTTACGCGGAGGCGTATTATAGAAACGTAGGATATATAGTTTAAATCTATCTATTGCCTTAATAGCTTCAAGGCAGAAATCTTACCTCTTATCCTTACTAACATTTCTATCTTAAAATCATACTTCTTCTATATCTTATTAGTTATATCTTTACCCTCCCTTTTTAACGCCTTTAAAGTGTTAATATTCTATATCTTATTTATTAGCCTTATCTTAATTAGCTTAAGGATCTCCCTCTATTACTTATTATTAAACCTTAGCTAGTTAATTATATTATAACACCTTATAGGAGTACTATAATAGATATGTAATTAGGCCGGGTATATAGGTATAGAATAGTTAACAACGTAATATTACGGACGCTTTAAGTGCAATATTACGACTACTTAGAGAAGAGTTAAAAGAAGCTAGTTAGTTAATAAAAGCACAGTCTAGGATGGACCTAATTAAGCTATATAACGAGGAATGGTAACTAAGGTTATATAATAAGGTCTATAAGGTCTATTACGTACCTTACGTACCTTATGTACATTATATATAAGAAGGATTTCTTAGGAGTACGGTCGTGTATTTAAAGGACTATAGTCCCTACCTAGATAGTTCCTTCCTTATAGTAATTCTTAGAATATAATTAGAGTTAATCTATTAGGCAACTACTCCACTAGTTATTATTAAGTTATTAACTTTATTATATTACCTATACACCTAGCCTATTAATAGGACCTACCGTAGTACCTACTATAAGGTTCCGTTACACAATTACTACCTAGTTACGGTATTAATAAGTCAAATAATATGCCACTAAAAGCAGCTACTATAATGCCATTAACGGCAGCAACTACTTCAAGATTAGGAAACGATACTAGTATAGTAAACACTAACTTATAGTAACCTATAACGGTTAGACAGTTATAAAAAATAGTTAACTAACTAATAAGTAATAATGCGGCACTTAAAAATAGGATTAACGGGATAGAAGCAGTAAAGGTTAAGTTATTATTAATTAAGAGGTTTATAGGAGAAAGATTAAAGCTTAAATAATTCTTTATATAAATATACTTTAAAGTTATATAGAAAGGAGTAAGGCTGGCAATATTTATAGATTAAGTAGCGTATACGGGACTATTCCTATTAGGAAGAGCACTTAAATAGTTTAAGCCTTACCTTATAGAAATATAGGCGGATAGTATAGGAACCACAAACTAAGACGTACAGTTTATATTCTCTAGTTAGGATAGATTCGCGGAGCGACTTATATAAATATTCGGAGACCTAGAGGCAACAACTACAGCAGAAAGAAAACTCTAAGACATTACGCAGCGAACCTTAGCAATTAAGTATATAATGTAGTTCTAGACGCTAGCTATATAAGTTAAGTAGAATAATAGGGCGCTTATAGCATAGTATAAATAGGGACTTAAGGCTAAAGTTTAGGACGTAATTATCCTAATAAAAGATGTGGGTACCCTAAGGGAACTAATAGATTAAGCGATTAAGATTAATAATTAGATCTACTAAAGGGAATAGACTAAGAGAGGTTAGAATAGAGTTCTATAGTTATATAAGATATAAAGTACACAACAACTAAAGCTAAGTTAAAAACTATGGTATAGCGCAAAGCTAATAGACCTAAGTAGTACTAAAGAAGCCTATAAAAGATAGAGTAAGAAACTATAAAAACCTAAAGGTTAAGGATCTAGTAATTATAGGACTAAGGAGTATAGGCTAAATTAGGGATCTTAGCAGTAGAAGATATTTAGGCGGACTCTATAGCAAAGTTAGTAGTTTAGAGATAGAGCTTATATAAATTATAAAAAATAAGGTTACTTCGCGAGGGATTATAAAGATAGTTAGAGTTACTATATAATAAAGGGAACTAGACTAGTAGAAGACATATACGTATAGAGGGATAATAGTATACTGCAAGGAATAAAAGAGTGTTTAATTAGAAGTTTATATTTTATTATAATAATATATACCAAATTTATAAAGACTCTAAGTATAGCGTAAGCTATTAGCTATAGGAGCCAAAATCCTTAGAATATAGGGGAATTAATAAACCATTATATAGATTAAATATTAAAGATAATAAGTTTAATAAAGGCAAAACATTTATAGATAATAAGGTAATAAGGGTAGCTTACTAGAAGTATACGGATCTTAAAATAGTTATATTAGAAGTAGAGACTAAGACCGCTATAGAGTAAGGTTTAGTAACGGGAATTATAATACCGTTAGATATAGCATCTATTGCTTTATAAGACGGAAGGAAGAGTATTTTATAGAGATTAAGTGGGCAAACAACTACTAGCGCTAATTTACCACTTAATAAAGGCAAAAGGCTAAAGGCTAAAGGCTTAAGATTTTTAAGAAAAGATAAGAGATAACTAAGACTCTTAAAGTAAGATAAGGCATACCTAAGGACCTATAACGGACAGAAACTAATAGAGTAGGGCAGTAGCTTAGTTTAAAGATATATAAATAAGCTTAGGATAGAGTTTTCTAAAGGTATAGGATTCTTAAGATAAGATAAGTAAAATTTAAGACTCTTAAGATAAGATAAAAACACCTAAGCCTAGTTAGACTAAGGTAGGAGTAAAGCTTAAGATAAAAGCCAGCTTAGGATTAAAAATCCTATAAAACCAAGATTTTAATATATAAATAAGGACTATTAACAAGATTAAAAAGTAAGAAGACTTTAAAAATCCACTTATAAAATATATAAAGAAAGAAACTATAAAGGAATTTAGAGCGAGAATTACCTTATAGCAAGAACAGAAACTAGATAAAAGATTTAGTATATTAGGACGTATAAGGGATAGAGCACCTATATAAAGGATTACTAATAGACCTAAGGCAGGCACACTAAGAGCTAAGTAGCTTACTAAACTGGAGTAAGAAGAGGATCTAGGGATTCTAACTAGATTTAAAAAACAATATATAAAGGGTTATTATAACGTAGTAATAAGAAGATACTTCCTTATAGATAAGCCGTATATACTTAAGGGGTTATACTAAAAGTAGTATAGACAACAATACAATAATAAGTAAGAAGATTTCTATATATAGTTAGACAAAAAAGTTATTTAGGACCACCTAATTATAGAAAAGGCTATAACTTACATTAAAGGGGCCTTAATTATAATATTAAAGGATCTAGAGGAGCAATTAAAGGACTAGAGAAGTAAAAAACGAATCTTAATACTAGCAAATAAAGTTATAACGCTTAGATTAACATAAGAAAGGTTTAAACTTAAGGATAAAGATAAGCTAAGAGTTAACCTAAGATATTAAGTACATTATATACTATTATAGATAGTATATATAGATAATACGTGCAATATATATAGAGCACTAAAAGATAAAAATTAGAAGTATCTAATAAGGATATATTAGATAATGGATAAGGTAAAGTACTAAAACGCTAAATATATATATAGCTAGCACCTAGTAGAAGTTTAAGAATAAGGGGACTTAATACTTTAACTAGGAAAATTCCTTACGGAAGAATGCCTAGATAGATAATAGTAGTAGGAATGCCTAGAGAATATATATTTATGGTATATTAAAGATAAAAAATAAACTAAGTATTAGTTAAAGGGGAACTAAGTATAAATAGGATCTAGTAGCTAATAGTTAGGAAAAGTAGAGGCCTATAAAACTAGAGGGAACCGGTAATAGAGCCTTAAACCCTTAAGGGAATTAAAAAAAAACACCTAAATTTAAGAGTAAAATGGCAAGATTAATAGTTTAAAGTATTAGTAGATAGTAGAGCAATAAGGAACTATATATTACTAATAGTAGTTAAAAGGATAGGGCTACTACACAGATAGAAGGAGTACCTATATCTATTAGTAATAATTTTAAGAGATCTAATAGCCTATAGAGGAGGTATTATTAATCTTAAAATAGGACCTATTTAGTTAACTATTAAAGGAAGATAAATTAAGATGTCTTTTAATATATTACCATTAGGGTATAATAAGGCAGTATTAGGAATGCCTTAGTTATAGGAATATAATCTAAAGATTAATTAGGTTATAGGTTAGGTTAATATTAAGGATACTTAACGCCGTAAAATGCGATAATAAACTAAGTTAGTATAGTACTAAGTTAGAGCGACATATAAAGAAACCAAGAAAGGGTTAGATTATATACTAAAGAGATACTATAAGTATAGTAAAGAGCTATAATCACTAGAAAGTAAAAAGCTATTAAAGTATATAGCGTAGGACTATAAGATAAAGTTAGAGCTAGGAATAAGTTTAAGGTTCTTTCTAACCTATAAGCTTACTAAAGAAAAAGGTAGAGCACTTAAAGAGTTTATCTAAAAAAAAACTTATAAAAGGGATATATTAGACTATTATAGTCATTAGTAAAATATCCAGTATTATTTATACTAAAGAAAAATAGTAAACTAAGGCTATATATTAACTATAGACAGTTAAACAGCATTACTAGAAAGGATAGATATTCTTTACCCTTAATTAGCGAAATCTAAAATAGGATAGGCAACGCGTAAATCTTTACGAAGATAGATCTAAGATGGGCATACTATTAAATTAGAATTAAGAAAGGCGACAAATAAAAGGCAGCCTTTAGGTTAAAGGAAGGACTATATAAACCATTAGTTATACAATTTAGGCTTATAAACGCACTAGTAACGTTCTAAAAGTAAATTAATAGTATATTAGGAAAATACCTTAATAAGTTTATTATAGTATGTTTTAATAATATTATTATCTACTTAATAAGAAAGAATATAAGGAACATATTAAATAGGTTTTAAAGAGACTATAAAAAGAACAGATGCCAGTAGTAATTAAAAAATGCAAGTTCTTTACTAAAAAGACCGATTTTATTAGATTTATTATTAAGCTAAATAAGTTAAGCATAGACCTAAAGAAAATTAAAGCTATAGTTAATTAGCAAGAACTAGAGAATATTACGTAGTTAAGATTATTTCTAGGGTTTTGCAATTACTATAGGAGGTTTATAGCATAATAGTTAAAAAGTATTAAGCCGTTTACTTAATTAATAAAGAAAAAGAAACTATAGGAATAGAAAAAGAAGTAGAAGAAACTATTTAAAGAACTTAAAGAGTTATTTACCTAGGAACTAATCCTTAAGATCTATTAACCAAAGTTAGAAATAGTTATTAAGATAGATATATTAGACTTTATACTAAGAGTGTACTTTCTATAGAAATATAAAGACGGATAGCACCTAGTAGTATACTATAGTTAAAAGATAATACTACTAGAACTAAACTATAATATTTATAATAAGGAGTTATTAGGTATAGTTATAGTATTAAAGAAATAGAGAGCATTCTTATAAGGAATAGAGAAACTATTTATAGTTAAAATAGATTATAAGAACCTAACAGGATTCCTAATAATAAAGGAACTTAACTAAAGACAGGTTAGATAGGCAGAAATACTTATAGATTACTATTTTAAGATTTAGTATACTAAGGGTATAGACAATATATAAGCAGATACTCTAAGTAAAAAAGCTAAATTATAAAATAATAAAAAGTCATTAGGGGCTTTACTGCGAAAAGATATAGACGGATTAATCCAATATAATTATCTAAAGATTATAGCAACTTAAAAAGAACTGGATAGAGTTTATAAGACACTAAAAAGCTTTTAGGTATAAAGAATTCTAAAAGCATAGTTAGAAGATCTATAAATAGATATATATAAGAACCGGGAAACTATATATATCCTAAAAAGCATAGTAGAGTATTTTATAGAAGATTTCTATAAGGGAATATGTAACCGACTACCGGACCCTGCATATTGCCCTGTTTCACCTGCGTCAGCACTACCCTCATATATCTCGGATACGTTTGATATAAGTCATAGGTCTCGGAGTTAGGGGTCTACTTTCGTGTATATATACCACTTGATTTCCATAGATTTACAATAAAGTTACTCGTTTAATTCCCACATACTGCAAAGCTTACAGAATAACTTAAGGATATAATAGAGCTACGGGCTTAGTGTTAAGACTCTAAGAGGAGTATATTATTAATGGAATCTAGGAATTAACTAGGAAAGTTATAAAGAAATATCTAAATTACTAAAGGAATAAACTAATAAGGTATAAGCTATATAAAGGGCTATAACCCGTTAAAATACTAGAGAGACTATAGGAGGTTATATTATAGGACTTTATTATTAAGTTACTAAAATTAAAAGATCCTATTACCGGATAAGATTATAACGCGATTTTAGTAATAGTAGATAAACTTATAAAGTAGGGATACTTTATAGCGTGTATAGAAGAAATCTTAGCGGAAGATATTACTAGAATTTATATTAAAGAAGTATTTATAAGATATAGAGCACTAAGTAAAATTATATTAAATAGAGATTTAAGATTTATAGTAGTATTTTAAGAGGTATTCTTAGCGGAATAAGGAGTTAGAGTAGTAACTTTTACTATATATTACCTGCAGACAGACGGTTAAATAAAAAGATTAAATTAGACACTAGAGTAGTATCTAAGATACTATATTAATTACGTATAGAATAATTGGGTATTATTATTACTAATTATATAGTTTATATATAATGCGACACCCTAAGAAGGAATAGGTATATTACTATTTAAGGCAAATTATAGATATAAACTAAGAATATTATTATTGCTACGCTAAGTAAAAAAACGAGTAGTATAGCTAAGTAAAGAATAGAGACATTAATAAATCTTTATATAAATCTTACGGAAATAGCTAAAGTAGTATAATAAAGAATAAAGAAATACTATAATACTAAGAGATCTAAGGGACTAGATCTTAAGGAGGGAGATAAAGTNTNGCTANTANANAAAANTTTTAANAGTTNNNNACTAAGTAANAAGTTNNACTANGTTANACTAGGACCTTTTAAAATTATATAAAGGATTTTACTAGTTATATTTAAGTTAAACCTACTAGCTAAAATAAAGATTTACCCTATATAGTATATCGCAATGCTAGAGCTAGTATATAGAAATATTAAGTTACTAGCCTATAAAGCAGATATATATAAAGGATAGGAAGAAGATAAATAGTAAGTTTTAAAGATTATTAGTTATAAGGACATTAATAATAAAATATAGTATAAGGTTAAGTAGATAGGCTATAATAAGACTACCTAGGAACTACTAGAGAATCTAAAGAACGCTATAGGAAAAGTATAGGAGTATTAGAAGAAATTAGGTTAGGTAATATAGATATAAAAGGGTTATAAAAGAATAAGTCACCTAAGGGGGACCTAGGAAGAGCAGCTACTAAGCTACTTAAAGGTATTTCCTTCTTAGATAGAAGAGGACTAGCCCTCTTATTACCTAATTCTAGTAAACCTTATTTTATAAGCTTTTACTCCTTAAAATAAACCTTTTTACACACCTTCTTAAGACAAAGAAGACGGGTAGAGGTAAATAAATAAGTATTAAAGGCACGCTATTAAGCAGCTAAGGCCTCTAACTTTGCCTTTTATAATTAATATAACTTACCTAAAGCGTTTATAAGCTTACTATTAAGTTTTATAGCCGTAGATTAAATATAAGACCCTATAATAAATTACTTAGGGAACTTAAAGACTATTAAGAGTTATAGGACGCGTATACTTAGCGTTAAAAGTAAAATAAATATTATAAGACAATTAGATATTCGCTTTAGTATACTTTAAATAAAAAGAGGGTTGCTAGGATAAGGGACTTACTAATATAATATAAACTAACCCCTCTTTTACGCAACAAGAATATAGAGATAGTATAATTTTACTAAGTAATAGTATAACTGTAATAGTGCGAGCATATTGTTAGAATAAGGAAGAAGGAGTTACTTTAGGTATAATAAGTAATAATATTAACCAAATTAATTAAATGGATATTATACCTCTAGTAAACAACTTAGAGATATTTAGAATTTTTAAGGACAAAGATAAAAAGAAGGGAGATAGTATTACGGACGCTTTAAGTACAATATTATAACTACTTAAAGAAAAGTTAGAAGAAGCTAGTTAGTTAATAAAAATATAGTTTAGGATAAACCTAATTAAGCTATATAATAAGGAATAGTAACTAAGGTTATATAATAAGGTCTATAAGGTCTATAAGGTCTATTATATACCTTATATACCTTACATATATTATATATAAGAAGGATTTCTTAGGAGTATAGTTGTGTATTTAAAGGACTATAGTCCCTACCTAGATAGTTCCTTTCTTATAGTAATTCTTAGAATATAATTAGAGTTAATCTATTAGGCAACTACTCCACTGATTATTATTAAGTTATTAACTTTATTACATTACCTATACACCTAGCCTATTAATAGGACCCACTATAGTACCTACTATAAGGTTTCGTTACACGTAATAATAACTAGTAAAGTAGTTACCTAATAGATTAACTCTAATTATATTCTAAGATTTACTATAAAGAAGAGAACTATCTATTATAAAGACTGCGGTCCTTTAAATATATAATCCTACTCCTATAAAATATACTAAGTACGCTAGTATATTAGTACGTTAGTATATTATATTCCCACGTTTTTATATTCCTATATTCCAAACTAATAATGTAATATATTATATAACTCGGCTACCCCTTATCCTATAGTTTAATTAGTTCTATTACCTTAACTAAGGTATTTATATTTCTTCTAAGTAGTGCTACTACTGTTAATATAAGGTCCGTAATACTATCCCCCTCCTTTTTATATTTATTCTTAAAGATATCTCCTATCTCTAAGTTATTAATTAAAGGTATAATATTCCCGTCTTTAATTTAGTAACTTTAATTTATAATACCTTTTATTAGATCTTTTACGTCTAATTATTATAATCGGCTAGTAACTACTATACTCTCTCTTAGTAAAGTTATACCGTCCTATTCTTATTATGCCGAAAAGAAATTAGTATACGTTGTAATTACCTCACTAACCAGTTACTAATATTCCTATTATATTTAGTATACGTAAGCGAATATGCAATTATTCTATAACATTTAATCTATTTTTAATACTAAGTATAAGCGCCTAATTTATTACTATAGACGTCTTATTTCTTATCTAATTTATTATAGGGTCTTATATTTAATCTAAGGCCTTTTACCTTAAGGGTAAGCTATCTCTAACCCTTAAAGAGCTTAAATATTCTTAAGTCGCGAAGCAGAAGGCCCTTAAAGCCTAAATAGCTATATCTATTTAACTAACTCGTCTTAAAAAGGTTTATAAAAAGGTCTATTTAAAAAAGTGGCGTCTTATTAAGTAGTGTCTATATAAGTTAGAAGCTAAGGAAGCTAAAAAGGATTTTAATTAAAAAGAGGCGGAAATAGTTTATACGCCAGTAATAGATCCTCTAAGTCCTTTTGTTCTTTTATTGCCTTTAACTAATCCTTTTACTTCTAATTTGTATTTCTTAATACTACCTAACCTATTTTCTTCTAATACTTTTATACCTTTCTTATAGTGTTTTTTAAATTCTCTAATAGCTCCTAAATAGTCTTATTATAGCCTATCTACTTTACTTTATACTATATTTTATTATTAATATCCTTATAACTAATAACCTTTAAAACTTACTATTTATCTTCTTCCTACCCTTTATACGTGTCTAATTTATAGGCTAGTAGCTCTATATCTCTATACGCTAGCTCTAGTATTATAATATACTATATAGGGTAAATCTTTATCTTAGTTAGTAAGTTAAGTCTATATATAACTTTTAAAATCTTTAACTTGATTTTAAATAGTCCTAGTCTAATATAGTCTAACTTCTTACTTAGTCGTCGACTCTTAAAATTTTTATATAGTAGCTATACTTTATCTCCCTCCTTAAGATCTAATCCCTTAAATCTCTTAGCGTTATAGTACCTTTTTATTCTTTATTATACTTCCTTTACTATTTCTATAAGGTTTCTATAAAGATTTATTAGTATCTTTATTCTTTCTTTAGCTATACTACTTATTTTCTTTACTTAACGTGGCAATAATAATGTTTTTAGCTTATATCTATAATTCGCCTTAAATAGTAAAGTCCCTATTTCTTCTTATAGTATTACGTTATATATAAACTATACTACTAGTAGCAATAATACCTAATTATTCTATGCATAATTAATATAATGCCTTAGGTATTACTCTAATGTCTAGTTTAATCTTTCTATTTAACCATCCGTCTGCGGATAATATACAGTAGAAGTTACTACTCTTACTCCTTATTCTGCTAAGAATACCTCCTAAAATACTACTATAAATCTTAAATCTCTGTCTAATATAATTTTACTTAGTGCTCTATATCTTATAAATACTTCTTTAATATAGATTTTAGCGATATCTTCCACTAAGATTTCTTCCGTATATACTATAAAGTATCCCTACTTTATAAGCTTATCTACTATTACTAAGATTATATTATACGTCTATCCGGTAATAGGGTCCTTTAACCTTAGTAACTTAATAATAAAGTCCTATAATATAACCTCCTATAGTCTCTCTAGTATCTTAATAGGTTATAGCCCTCCGTATAGCTTATACCTTATTAGTTTATTTCTTTAGCAATCTAGATACTCCTTTATAACTTTCTAAGCTATACCTTAGATTCCGTTAATAATATATTTCTCTTAAAGTCTTAATACTAAGCCTATAGCTCTGTTATGTCCTTAAGTTACATTCCTATAGAAATCTTCTATAAAATGCTTTGCTATACTTCTTAGGATATACCTTACTTCCTAATTTATGTATATATCTATCTATAGGTCTTCTAGTTATACTTCTAGAATTCTTTATACCTAAAAGCTTTCTAGTATCTTATAGACTCTTTCTTTTAACTCTTTTTCTTAAGTTTCTATAATCTTCGGGTGGTTATACCTAATTAGTCCGTTTATATCTTTTTGTAGTAAAGCCCTTAATAGCTTATTACTATTTTATAGTTTAGCCTTTCTACTTAGAACGTCTACTTATATATTATCTATACCCTTAGTATACTAAATTTTAAAATAGTATTTTATAAATATCTCTGCCTATCTAATATATCTTTAGTTAAGCTCCTTTATTATTAGGAATCCCGTAAGGTTCTTATAATCCGTCTTAATTATAAATAGTTTCTCTATACCTTATAAGAATTCTCTCTATTCCTTTAATACTATAACTATACCTAATAACTTCTTATTATAGATGTTATAGTTTAATTCTACTAATATTATCTTCCAACTATAATATGCCACTAGGTGCTATCTATCTTAATACTTCTATATAAAGTATACCCCTAGTATAAAGTCTAATGCATCCGTTTCCACAACCGTTTCTAGTCCTAATTAGTAAATTTTAAGAACTGGCTTCTGGGTAAATAACTTCTTAATCTCTTTAAATAGCTTTCTATATTCCTCTCTCTATACCTATCCCATGCGCCGTCAAGGCGCTACCACAATTTGTGGTCCGTGCGCAAACACCAGAACATCAAAAATTTAGACGATTTGGTTGGTTCGCTTACCATAGCGCCTATATCGACGGCGCATGGGATAGTTCTTCTTTTTTTATTAGCCGCGTAAATAGTTCTATATCCTTTAACTACTACGCTATAAACCTTATACAGTAATTACAAAACCCTAAGAATAACCTTAACTACGTTATATTCTCTAGTTTTTACTAATTCACTATAGCCTTAATCTTCTTTAGATCTATACTAAGTTGGCCTAGTTTAATAATAAATTTAACAAAATCTATCTTCCTAGTAAAGAATTTATATTTCTTAATTGCTACTAATATCTTTTCTTTATATAGTCTCTTTAAGACCCATTTAACGTGTTCTCTGTGTTCCTCCTTACTTATTAAGTAAATATTATTATTATTAAGGTATACTATAACAAATTTATCTAAGTGTTCTCCTAATATATTGTTAATACGCTTTTAGAACATTACTAGTGCGTTTATAAGCCTAAATTATATAACTAATAGTTTATATAGTCCTTTCTATAATTTAAAGGCTGCTTTCCATTTGTTGCCTTCCTTAATTCTAATCTAATAGTACGCCTATTTTAGATCTATCTTTATAAAGATTTATACATTCCATATCCTATCTTAGATTTCGCTAATTAAGGATAAAAGATACCTATCCTTTCTAGTAATACTATTTAACTGTTTATAGTTAATATATAATCTAAGTTTTCCGTTCTTCTTTAGTACGAATAGTACTAGATAACTTACTAATAACTGTAATAGTCTAATTTTTTTTAGGTTCTTCTAAACAAACTCCTTTAACGCTTTTAACTTCTTTTAGGTTAGCTTATACGTTAGAAAGAACCTTAGACTTATTTTTAGTTCTAATTCTATTTTATAATCCTATACTATATAATCTAACAGCTTTTTACTTTCTAGACCCTATAGCTACTTACTATACTTATAGTATCTTTTTAGTATATAGCTTAAATTACCTATAACCTCTTTATAGGTTGCGCCTACTTAGTACTATACTAACTTAATTTATTATTATATTCTACGGCATTATATAATAAAACCTTATAGCAGGTACTACGGTGGGTCCTATTAATGGGCTAGGTGTGTAGGTAATGCAAGTAAAGTTAATAACATAATAATAACTGGTGGAGTAGTTGCCTAATAGATTAACTCTAATTATATTCTAAGAATTACTATAAAGAAGGAACTATCTAGGTAGGGACTGTAGTCCTCTAAATATATAACCATGCTCCTAAGAAACCCTTTTTATATGTGATATATATAAGGTATATAAAGTATATAATAGACCTTATAGACCTTATAAACCTTATAGACCTCGTTATATAATTTTAGTTACTATTCCTTATTATATAGCTTAATTAGGTCTATCCTAAACTATACCCTAATTAACTAACTAGCTTCTTCTAACTCTTCTCTAAGTAGTTATAATATTATACTTAAAGCGTCTATAACATTATCTCCCTTCTTTTTATCTTTATCCTTAAAGATTCCTAGTATCTCTAAGTTATTTATTAGAGGTATAATGTCCGTCTAATTAATTTAGTTAATATTGTTACTTATTATACCTAAAGTAACTTCTTCTTCTTTATTCCAATAATATGCTCGCACTATTATGGTTATACTATTACTTAGTAAAAAATAAGATGGAGACCACGCATTAGGAAATGGAGGTTCCTTTACGGGCAAGGCGCGCTCGCTTCCTTACCCCAGTTTGGCTAAGACCTAACCTTAACCTTAACTATAAAAGGCCTTCTCCCTTGCTACTTTTGCCCTTATGCTCTATTTCCTCTTTTCTTTCCCACTACCGTGCTACCTTGGACTCTAGCTGTCAGCCGTAAGGCATTTTCCATCCCCTTAGCGTCTATATAGATGCTTTACCTCTTCCCCAATCTCTACATATTTTATACTAATAATCACCTAGCGCTATAACTTTTTAGCCCTTTTTATAGGACACATTTATACTCTCTTCTAGTATTAACGCATACTTCGGTCCTACCATATTCCTCCTTTTTTCCTCTCCTCTCTCCTCTCCTCCTGCCTATGTCTCCTACCGATTAGTGCACCGGAATAACATTTCCGTTTATCCTTTTCTTTACCTCCGCCTCTAGCAGTGTCTCGGACGTAACTATAATATGCAACTTAATCCCTATCGGAACAGATATAAATAGCTGTGCCAAGAACCGCCTAGTAATAGATTACACGGGTTATAGCTGCTGCGAGCTATAGGACGCGTTAGGCAGTGTTATATTATAGCGTTATAATAAAGGCGAAGCCGGACGCCAAAGTGGGTCCTTAGCGAAACTATAGGCTAATGCCAGTTACTTAGCTTAGTTAAAGCCGCGCCGCCGGAAGCTAGAAGCCCTTACCCTTTTTAGCGCTTTTTTAACCTAGACCTAGACCTTACTCTTCCCTAATAATTAGAGGATTGTATTATAATCGGAGAAGCCGCTAGGCTTTAGTCTAATCTAGCCCCCTATTTAGCTAAGGAGGTATAGGTTATATAGAAACATCCTTTATATAGACCTAAGACTTACAAGGCAGAATCTAGGGGTAAACGGCCCATCCGGTAGTATAGCCTAGCTTTTAGTAGAGCTAGTGTTATAATCTTACTCTTAGCTAACGAATACTAGAGAAAAATTCGCGTATTTAATCTCCTAACGGAGACGGACTTTATACGGTGGCTGCATTAGCTAAAAGGATGCAGTGAGATAGATATAGGCGTGATTGCCTGATCTACTCGCGCTATCTAGGCCCTTATGTTGTTTGTAATATCCGGCTATAGGTAAGAATAAAAGCAAGGCTTTTATATATATTTGGGAGGTTAAGTAGCGGCTATAGGCTCCGTAGAGTGTAACTAAGGAAGTTCCTTAGATCTAGGGGAGAGATTTAAGGATACCCTTATTACTTAGAGTGTCTTTTAATGCTTATAGCAGAATTACGGCACGCCTCTTACCTATTTAACTCTAGGAACTATAGTCTCGCAAAAGATCTAGTACGGAAGATCTAGTTTGCTAGTATAATTGGGTTAGAAAACGGATACGTTAGCGCTAGCTCTAACTCTAAGGAATAAAGGTAGAGGTACTTTACCATTAACCTCCTTAATAAAGAGGCTTAGTGTAATGCCCCTATTAGAGGCTAAATGTGCTAGCTTAGTTAGTTGGGTCTTAATCGCAGTTTCCTAATAGGCGTTAATTTTATAATAGAGTTTAAGCCTATATAAACCTTTATGCGTTATAAACGGTAATTGCTAATAAAGTGTAGATTATACGTTTTAATTCGCTATTAAGTTAGTAGGGTTATTTTAGTATAGATGCTGCGGATATAAGCTAGTGGCGAAGAGGGGACTGGCGTAGACTTAAAAGCCTAGCGTAACCCGTCCTTTAGGGCTATTGGAAAGGCATAAGGTAATAATAATTCTAATAATAATAGCAGTAGCAATAGTGGCATCTTCTTAACCCCTTTATTTTGATTTATAAATTTCACTTAATAATATTAATTTCTATACTGCACCCACTAAAAAACCAAAGGCTTCTTAGTATTATGCGATTACGGCTTCTGAGGCAAATATAAGCAATATACTTAAAAAGAGGACAAAAAAGGGGAGAGTATCTTACTTCCCTCTAAGAGATGATTCTATAAAATATTTAGCCTGATTACACTTAGGCAAGTTATTTTATATTACCTTTTTTAAATATTCCACCTAATAAGGCACCCGTAAATCCTAAGGCTTTTAACGAGTATAAAGATATTTATAAGAATATAAGTAACAGCTAAGACGCTAAAGGAAGCAATTAAGGTAATTTAGTAATTATCCCCTTTTTTTTTAATAACTATAAATATGTTTAACGGGCAGTAGCGAATTTAATATTTATTAAAGATAATATAGCTGACCTAGACTTAGAACCTAAAGCTAAAGGGGATAGAGCTGGTAATACTAATAATAAAGCTAATAAAGTTAGCGATTAACTAGTACCTTATGGGTTAGGTATGCACTTCCCCCCTATATAACGGCCTTGCTTAATAATTATTAGGTAGCGGAAATAACCGCAGCGATAAGGATAATAAGGATAAGGAGTTACCTTCTTTAGAGGAGCTAGAAGATCTCTTTAGCGTATCTACGTATAACTATCTTAAACCTATAGTAGAAGACGTTAATGAAATGGATAGCCTAGTTAAGGGAATTAATGTTATAACTGTCCCCTAAGCTATATAGAAGTTAGAGACCCATGTAGTAACTAACTAAGACTTCTTAATAGCCAATAATATAGATAATATTGGTAAGTTATAAATATTAAAAATATCGTTACTATAACCTAATAACTATAATATATAGACAATCCGCTTATTAGGGAAGGTAATTATAAGAAAGGGAATATAGGAGGCAAATTATTCTTTATGCTAAGGAAGCGGAAGCTTAAGTGGGACGATATTACTAATTATAATTCTAATAACCCTGTTAAAAAGAGTAGCGGGGGTAGCAAGGGTGGTAATAATCTGTGTCCCTAGAAGTAATAAAGGCCACCCGCTTATCGCGAAGACTTATCTTTTAGCCCCCTTATACCCGACCTCAACTTTTAATACCTATAAGTTAACTAGTAAGCGGTATCTACTCTGCGGCCCGCTAGCCCTTTGCTTTAGGAGCCTACCCTTCTCTATAGCTCTAAACCGCTGTATAATAAGGCTAGTAATTATACTTATAATAAAAACAAGGACGGTAATAGCGGTGGCGCCGCTAATAACTGGAGCGACGTTTTAAACCTAAAGCCTACTGTAAAGCGTTGTACCCGGACTAAAAAAGATAAAATTAATAAAGTAAGCTTAGATAATAAATGGGAGATTAACGATATTCTAGGGGAAAAAATAACTAAGTTAGGGCATAAATATAAGGTGGCTTAGAAGCCTACCTAGGTTTATAAGAGCGGGCTTTTAAATTCTAAAGATGCCCTTAAGTCTTATTAAAGACGCGTTTAATAAGCCAAAGCTAGATTATTATAGGTGCACTCTTTTTCTAAAGTTGCGGAAATGAAGGGTAGAGTTGCTATACAGAAGGGACGGGGCTAGTAGCTTGGGCGTATCCTTATATTTCGGTTAGTCCCGCGGAAATAGGAAGCCGGGGTTTGCATTTAGTGGTCCAATTATTTAAATGCATTTTCTTAACGTAGTGTTGCTATATGCAGCCGTTTTTATCTAAATTTTGCTATTAACTTATCTGTATTATGTATATCTAATTAAAACAGAGCCTTATAAGTTATAAGACCTATTATAATACTAGGTATTATAGCACCTATTTATTTATATTACGAATCCTCTCTTTTACTATTAATATACTTAAAAGAATTTATCAAATTATAAACTTCTCTATACTTAAGATATGCTAATCTACTAAGATTATTATTAAATATAAAAAGTGCTAGAAGAGACTAAGATATTTCTTAAAGATAAATCGTATTATACCCTACCCTAGCGCTATTATATAAGGTAGGTAAGCGTGTTTTAACCTAATACCTATAATATAAAGTACAGCGTAGTTTAGGAGCTCGCTAGTAACTGGAGATTATCTAGTATGTTCTAAATAAAGGATAGTTAGTATATTATACTATATAGAAGGATAGTAAGACTAATAGACTTATAAAGCATAAAACTTACCTTTATTAACGCTAATAACGCCTAAGAAATAGGTAAGGTATAAATCTAGACAGAGAAGCCTTTAGATTTTTAAGCTAAAGACGAGATTTCGTAAACGTTAAAAGGAAAGCCTTAAGAGTATAGAGGAAATGCTACGGCGCCGTTACTAGGGATAGATTCCGTAAACCTACGAATAAGTTTAGATAGTTAAAATTTCTAGTTTTATAAACATACCTTATTTATCTATTTCTTTAATAACGTTATTTATATGGTTATATTTGCCGTTTTAATAGCCTCTAATAATAACTCTAAAGGCCCCTAGGGACTTTAATTTAGGAAATATTCCTTATTTATAACGATCTTCCACATTATTATTAAAAAGCTTATAAAAGGCGATATAATGCATTAAGATGTGATAATAAGCCAATCTAAAGGCAAAAATTTCATCCTTTTAAGGCGTGCTTAGATATAGAGCTTAGGCTTAAACAGAGTATAAAGCGAGAAGAGGAGACCCATTAATTAATAAACTAGCGAAGTTGATTAGCTTTACGTTTAAATGTTTATCTAAGAGAATATTATAGCATGAAATATTACTATATATAACACATTTAGAGTAAATATATTTAAGAACGTCCGCAAGCTGTGAAATCTAACGCATTTATAAAATTCGATTAACGTTATTACTTTTGTCCTAAAGAAACCTATAGAGCTGGCCGTTTAGAGCGCGTTCTAGACGTATTACCGTACAATTATCCTTCTAGAAAAGTTTGCTGTTATGGTATTATAAGAGTCTATTATATTAACTAAGTCTCTTATAGATCTCCTTTTTAACTTTAATAAAGCGTCAAGAATTCGCGTCATTTGGAGCTTTAATAACCTCATTTTAAAGTTTATCGCGATATATAGTGCCCGAAATTCCCTAGCTAATAAGATTCTTATAGCTACAGCTAGGGGGTAGCACTACGATAAGGTCTATAAGTGTTAAAGTAGTAAAGGGCTTTAAAGAGGTGGAAAAATCCTAGTGTCTAGCTAACTAATTTATTATTTACCCTAGATTTTAGACGCTATTCTTAGACGAGATTAGTCTTTATGGCAGATGTACTAACCCTAGGTCCTCCGTTTAAGCTATACTAAGTCTTATTTATTTTAAACCTTGTCTTAAAAATATAACAACGAAAATGTTTTACAGGACTCTACATTCCTTAATAGTCTATATAAAATTTTCTAATTATTCCCGTGTACCTATAAAACATTCCTTCGTATAATTGGATAGTAGTATTTCCGTAGCCTCTAATATATAGCACCCTTAATTTGGCAGCGAGTGAGCCGGCTTATCTACCCCTATAGCCTAAGCTTTCTAGCCATTTATGTAATCCATCCTTTATTCTATTACTCTGCTATATATTCCTTAAATGCTTATTTAAAGGCTTCTCTTCTAGTTTTTACCCCTCGCTCTACATTATAATTAGTCTAGAAAATTATATTATTAAAGGATATATATTTAAACAGTAGCGTAGAACCGTAAGTCTATTAGGAAGTTTCTTATAGGCTTTACCGGAAATATTATACGCACTAACTGTGTACTTAATACCTTCTTTATAAATCGTATTACGAAGGATCTCTAAACTCGATATAGTGTGGTTACTAAGAGGTATTATAATATAAACAAGCACAGAGTAATTGCTATTAGTTATGCAAATGCTTTCGTTAAAGTTAGCGGCAAGGACTTAAAATCTTACCGCTATAGGGGCGGCTTTAAAGGTTGTAAGAGCGGCTATAAGAGTATCCTTAGGATTAGGAACCTCCCCAGGAAGATATAATATAGTAAGTAATAAGAATATTAGCTTTGGAGGTCTGGACTTAGTGGTCTATTAATATATTAGCCGATAAAATAATAGTATACGCCATGCTATATGTATATTAAAGACTAGTTAAAGGTTAAGTATACTATACGTGGCTAATGTCTTACTAGAATAATAAGGGTATATATAGGTCCGAACCCAGTACGCCAAATATATTAAAAGGCGGTGTTAGTAACTTAATACGGATATATAGTTATACGTAGCGAAGGTTAGTAGAGGGCTAACTGTAATATAGTTTAACCCCAATTATTTAGAGGTAGTAAAAATATGTATAGGCCTAAAATTAGAAGTGCTAATTAACCTAGAAAGCAAGAACGGAACACCAATTACCTATAAAAAAATCTATTAGTAGGCCACTGTAGATATAGAGGCGTTTTAGTAGCTAAGCTGGCAAGCCCCGAAGTGCTAAATTATACTAATATCCTCCTAACTCTAAGCTAAGTAATAGGGTTAAGGTATAGGGCTATATATAGGGGCTTAGTTCTGGTGCTAGTTAATATATAGGAGCTAGCACGTTTTAGATTAATAAGTAAGAGAGTAGGTAGTGTTTAGGGCTTTCTTAAATTAGTAGTTTGCCCTATAGATCGCGGCTTAGACTTTAAAATGTAAAAGTCTAACTATTTAAAAGGGGTAAAGCAAATGTGCTATACTCTGGCTCGTGCTTGGGTATATATTCCCCCAATTACCCTAGTTACCTATCTGCAATAAAACCTATAGATATTTAGACCGTTACTTATTAAGGCTTTGTTATATAACTGGGAGTAATTAGCCAAGTTATAAAGCGTTAGTGTGTCCCCGCTCCTAGCCCTTAAAAATTTGGTATACTTCTAGTATAAAAGTTTTATATAATAATAAGAGACTCTATATAAGGCCTTCCCTCCTAAAAATAAATAAAAACTATAGTCTGGTTTTATGTAATAAGGTATAGAGCTAGAGACGCATTTAGTGGCTTTAATAGAGTGTATTTTAACCTTAGCTATATAAGGCAATTTTAGATAATACTACGTGCCTTTAAAGGAGGAGCTATACCTTAGCTGGGTTTTCTAAGGAAGTTTAAAGATAGTAAAAGGCTTCGAGCTTTAATAAAGTCTATATATAGCTGCTACCTAGAAAGAAAATTCCTTTTAAATAACTTGATAGTTCCTTATATATACCTCTCGCAGCCTTAGCTTTTCTATAGCCTCCCCCCTTAAGTCGCCAAGCTCTAGTATCTAGGACATAAAGTCTCTTTACTCTTGCTTAAGATATATGCGTTTAAGGCATAACTAAAGTATATAGCAATTATCTCCAAGGAAAACCTTATCCGGTAGGAAGTCATCTATAGCTTTAACCTTCTTAGGTAGAAAAACGTGATCCTACTATAGGCTATATGCCTTAAATTAAAGGCCCTTATCTAGTAGGGGATTATCTACAGCTTTAAAATTCTTAGATGGAAAGGTTTTACCTTCTCTTCGCGCTTTATAGGTTATGTTAACGGAATAGCTAATGTAAATTTTAAAACTACTAAGCTAGTATTAGCCTAAGAAGTAACTAAGATAACTAAGAACTAACCTATTCCTTTTATAATTAGTTTTAGTATAGGAGGATTTAGGGTTTAATATTGTGGCTTCCTCTAAGTCATTAGGGCTAATAGGTTAATCGGGGTATTTAGGGTTTAAATATCTCTGTATAGCTTTCTCCGAGTCACTAGGGCTAATGGGTATATCGTAAGATATCGCGTTATGCTATTGGTGTTTAATATAAAGCGACTAAGCTTATAGTAAAACGACGGCAACGTTTATAATATATTCCATAAGAGAGTGTCCCTATTTATATTAGTGGAGGTCACTAGAGCGTTACTATAATAGCTTACTAAAAGGAATAGATGTGTATTAATAAATATAAAGTAAATGCTAGAATATGGTATAAGAATAACTATAGCGTATAAGAGCTATAACACTTTTAACCTTTTATGTTTTCTTACTATCTAGGTAGAAGCAGTAAGAGTTACACCTAATAATGTATTTACTAAGAGACCACCTAAGAAAGCCAACAAACGCCCTATTATCTAGTGTTGTAGAAAAAATACTAGTACGAAGCCAGAAATTAGGAGTAAAAAGGTAAGTATAGTAATGCTAATAACGACTAGGAAATCCTTGTTAAAAATAGTTTTTAAAATATTTATATAGAATCTCCATAAGAATAGAGCCTAATTTTTAGTTAGTAATTTACTTTAAGAGGCTATATATATAAACCTTAATGGCTAGTCTAGTATACTAGGACAGCTCTAATAATATATATAACAACTTAGCTAAAAGAGGAGAGATGTTTTTAAGCTAGTAATAAAGGGAGACTCCAAAAATAGTTTGGAGAGGGAGGAAGTAAAAAATTATTTAAAAGCGGAGAGAATACTATAAGGTAGTTGGTGAACGAAGCTATAAAAGTACTACTTAACTAAGAATAAGTAAATAAATAAACTTAGCGCCAACAAATGCTATAATAGGAAGTTTATACATTATTTTAAAAAGCAGGGGTGTCCGCTAATAAAGAGATTAACTAAAGTAAAAAAGGGTAAGAAGGTAATAAGGTAATAAGGCAACAGTGTAATAGGGTAGTAGGGTAATAGGGCGGCTATAAGGCTAGGTTATAGCCTAATTTCCTCTAACCACCTTTATAGAATATTGTGCCCCTTAATGGCAATTTTTTAGCGATCCTCTAGGAATCTTCTAGGACTCCTCTGTGACTTCTTTAGGACTCTTATATAACTTATATAGGACTCCTCTAGAACTCCTATAGCACTTTAGAAAACTAGCCTCCTTAAGCTAAAAAAAGGTAGCGAGAGTAGCTAGGGTCTTAAGATTAGTTTTAATAGCCGTATCTATAGTACCGCCTTCTTTTATATACGCCTTCTTAGGCCTTAATATCTCTAAGTACCTCTTTTACTAAGGCATAGGCTTACTTAGCACGCTTTCTATTTCTAATACTCTCGCCCTAGCGGCTTATAATTCTCTATTTAATAAGCTTAGCCCCTACAGCCTGTATATAACATATTAACGTAACGCGTATTATCCGGATTCTCGCTTTTATTCCTCCTAATCTTTCCCTATTCTATAGTCTCGCCAATAATAAGCCCTGGTTTTGCCTTCCTTAGTATCCGTATAATAACTCCTTTAGTATTACAATTCCTCCTAATTATAGGCAGCCTCTTTACTTAGTAATAAAGCTTAATAAAGTCTACGACCTTAAAGATCTGCGCTAATTCCTCCGCGGTACCTAGTAGCCTCCTACGCAAATGACGAGTATCTATTATTAACTGCAGTAGGGATAGTTTAAAGCCTTCGGTCCCCTATACAGCAGGAACTATAAATATCTCTCCTATACTATATAGAACACGTATTTAGAGGTGTAGGAATTGTAAGTAACAGAACCTATTTAATCTTTATTTACTAAAACTTAGGAATCTAGTACAACCCTATACGTCGCAATACCTCCAATACTAAAATGTGGTTACTCTGTAATCTCTAAACCTTACTAAAGTAAGCGGAATATTAGGTATTATTGGACTAAGAATAATATATAAGCCACGGATTGTGTATTATCTCTTAAGAAGGGGAGGGAGCCTTTAAAGAAATTTCCGTGTCCATTCTGCACTCGCCGTTTTAGTAAGTTGTGTAATATCTAGAAATATATAAGGAAGTTCTATAAAGAAAAGAGTTAACTAGATAAATACTGCTATATATACAAATAAGAGTTCTAAAGACTATTAAGTTTTACCCGGTATATAAATATTTATAAATTTAAGGCAACGCCCTCTAGTTCTTAAGTAGAGTTTAAGTAATTAGTATTGCAGCTACGCAGAGAGCTATTTGGGCGTATGTTAAGTATAGTACCCTTAAGTTCTTTAGCGGAACTAGTGCAGCTGCCCAATTAGAACACGTTTAATGCTACGCCCTTTAATCGCAATTAGGACACATTTAATGCCACGCCTTTTAATAATTTACTGGAGCTAATGCAGCCGCTATCCTCCTAGGGCAATTTAAGCTCGTTAAGTGCGGTAGCCACTAATTCTTCAGCGAAGTAAGTATGGTTATTTTATTGGAACACATTTAATGCTACTCCCTTTAATAATCTATAAGAGCCGATGCAGCAGCCGCCCCTATAGGATAACTGGAACACTTTAAATGCAATAGGGCAAGTATAGTTATTTTACTGGAATACGTTTAATGCTACGCCCTTTAACGATTTGCTAAAACTAATGCAGCCGCTATTCTCCTAGGATGATTTAAACCTGTTAAATACGGTACCCTCTAATTCTCCGGTAGAAGTATAGTTATTTTATTAAAACACGTTTAACGCGACACCCTTTAACCTTCTATTAAAGTTAATACAGCAGTTGTTCTCCCTAGAGGGTCCTAGTATAACGAATGCATTACTCTCTAATCTAGACTTAAACATTATAGGCCTAGCGTAAGCCTTCTAAAATCCCCGCTATAGCCTAGCATTAACTAAAGCATATTAACGTAACTTATAGAACCGCCTTCTAAGCTTACTAGATCGCCCCCCTTCTAAACTAAATCTACTTTTAATTATGCGCTACTGGTTCTCATCTAGGCTTAAAGCAATATTTAATACTTTAGTAAAGGGACATATAGGAGAATCTGTAGCTAGCTATAAGCAATAATCTTTATTCCTTTTACGTGCCACTTAATATAGTTACCGCTTCTAAACTATATATTTGCCACTTTTAGAGCAATTATTTCCAAACTGCTCTAGAATCTTATTACTAGTTTAATTATTTAGCACTCCGCGCCTAGGATACCTAGTTTATATATATAAAACTACAATCGCGTATACTAGGGAAGGTGGTTTATTCTTAAGAAAAGGTCTTAACTATAATAGCTAGTGATAGCAAATAAAGCTAGAGGAAGTTTAGTAAATGTGAAAATGTTTATAGGGTTTAAGAGTACACATATATCACCTCTATTAGCCTTAACATCTACTATTTTCCTAGTAGCTACTCTATAAGAATATGCATCAACCTAGAATATCCATATAACATTTTAATCTCCTCCTAAATAATAGCACATAGCCCCTATAAGATCTTTAGCAGAAGCCATTTTTTCCTATTTATAATCGCGCCCTAACTCTTTATAAGTTGGAGTAGGTTTAGATAAAAGGCAGGCGGTAATATAAAAGCCATTATCTTAAGCCGAAAAAGTATTATTTTAATAGCCTAGAGGGATATTAGTCTTACTTATAAACTTCAGAAATAGCTTACCTTATTTAAGACAATCTCCCTTTTAATAAAGCTTAATAACTCCGATAACTCCGCTAAAGGGGGCTTAATACTTATAGCTCTTTTAAGAATAAGAAACCCGTCTTTTATAAAAGCTTATAAAGCCTTACTAAGATCTTCTTTCGTAGAGAGCCCTTGCCCGCTGCGTTTAATAACTTTAATATCCATATACTTGTTACTTAGTCGTTCTGCCGTTAGTTTAAGGTTATTATTATTTTACTACTTAAAATTTTAAGCCGCGTGGGGCAGGTTTGGCGGGGTATAGCTATAATCCGAAGCCTCTGGTACACGTAATGCTTTACCTAGTAAGATTAATAAATGTTATCGCATATTAACTTTAATAACTAACTATTAACATCTAATATCTCTGGCTTAAATATATATAAGCTTATTTTATTAACCCTTTAGGTAACGCTTACTAGATCTAACTACTTTAGACTAAGATTAAAGAAGACTTAAGCTTAAGCTTAAGCTAAAATAATATCCTTAGGGAAGTATTTAAATTCTTATATACTATAAAACACTAGTAGTAAAATCTAGAGGAGCGTGCTAGTTATAAAGTAGGGGCTACGAAATCGGTGCCTTAATTAGACTGGGGGTAACTAGAGGTCTAGTAGGTATTAAACTCTTAGTTTGAAAATAAGGAAGGTTAGGTTTAGAGGGAAAATAACCTTATTTAGGTGCCAACGTCTGTCCTCTAAAACGATAAGTGGATTTTAGAGATGGAGGTCCTAGGGATTACCGTAGGATTGCTAAGGGATTCCTATAGGAGTCCTATAGGAGTTTTAGAGGAGTTCTGTAGGAGTCTTATAAGAGTTTTACAAGGTTATTATAGGGCTATAACAGGATTGCTAAGAGATTGCTAAGGGATTGCGAGGAGTTAACACAAAAGGTAAATTTCTAAAGGTTTAGACTTGTAAAATATACCCCAACATAAGAATATCTGGCTAGTTTAAATAGTTTCCTTATAACGCCTTTTAGCTAAATTATATCCTCTGCTCTATCTGTAATTTTAATTAATAGTCCGCTATGCGTTTTAATAAGCCGACCGCCTAATCTTTTTAGCTGCTTTAAAGCTTATAACAGTTTCTATCCGGGTAGTTATCTCTAAATTACGCCGTGAGCAATAACCCTAGATTGGATTAGAAGGTCTTTGTGCTTACATCCCCATAATATTAGGAGGACATAGTTTGCAGGTCTCTTAGTATTTTAGGCACTACGTTTTTACTCTATTAATAAAATAGCCGTATTTAAGCGTTATTTAAATATAGTCGCACATTTTATAAGGTAATAATAACGATTTTCCGTCTAGGTAAAGTATGGGCAATGTATAAATTCTAATGTTAGAGCTATTCCGGAATTTATAGTATATATATACTACTTAACACGCGGCCAAGATAGGAGATAATAAAGGAGATGTGTTATAGGAATGTATACTATTAGAGCCCTTACTTCTAGGACTAGGTATATAGCCCCTTATCTACCCTAGCCACCTAAGTTTATTAATTTTCGCCCTATATACACGTTAAGACCTATTTATTTCATGCCCTTATAATAGTAACTAGCAAACCTATCTTATAAATAATGCTCCCTTTCTCCTATATAATTGGAAATTATATAACCGTAAACTAATATAAAAGGATGCTTAGCTCTAATCTCCACGCTATAATTTCTAGCATGATCTAGTAATTAGTCTACAGGAGTTAAACCTTATTAGCCCGCACTAAGTATATTTACCCTTTTTTTACTTTACAGCAATCTCTAGAGTCCTTCTAATCTTTACATACTTCCTAAACTGTTTCTCCCACCGCTCTTTTCTAAGTCACGTTCTCCCTATACAGAGAGAAAGCTAGTTGGCAATGTTTAAAGCGCCTATTTTAGGGCGTCTTTATAAGGCGGAGGTCTCTAAGGCAAAATAAATAGCACTTATTGCCACTGCCGCATACTTTTCCTCCCCTATGTGATAATATTAGAGACCACACTATGCCAAATTTCTAGGAGATACACTAATAAGCTTTGAAAACCTTTTTAGATAAGAAATTAAAAATCTAGATAGAATCGTACTTGTTATAGACAATGCTTTTAAAAATAATAAATATAAGATGGTTTATAACGCACTTAAAAGTATATATCCGCCTATAGAGAATGCTAAGTCTATAATTATCAGTGTTGCGATCTTGTCCCTACTAAAAGGTTCTAATTAGAGCGGGTAGTTCTAGCTAGAAAGTAAATATTACTAAGTATTACGGCGATTGCAAGGCTTTATTAACACTAGCGTAGACATTAATAAGCTATAGGAGGAAGTCCTAAACCTAAAGNNAGANGAGAGTAAAGAAGCTATNTTGCTCTATGCGAAATATACTAATTTAGCTAAGTTAAAGTATAATGCCTTACCCCCTTAAATCTTAGGATTAATTCTAAACTTTTTACCTAAATAATAGGTGGCTCTATAAATCTAGGCCTTACTATATACTTTAAACGCTGGCATTATACCCAAAATACTGGGGGCGTAGGTACGCTAAAGCCTTTATATACTGGTTCGAAGCGATTTCGGTTCTTAATAGCATTCTACTTAGTATTTCTTCCGCGGCGGATAATAAGACTTTCTATACTAAATATAGGTTTAAGATAAAGGAGGAAGTCCCTATACCAGAATATTAAGATTATTTAAAAATCTTTCTTTATATATGTATTTTCTAACTATCCGTATAGCGTATCCCAGTAAATAAAAGGGAGTTCGCTAATAATATAGGATATACGGTGGATAGTATGGAATAGCAGAAGGAATTTAAAGACTTTAAGGTAGGTTTCTCTCCTATCTAGATTATCTTTTAGATTAACTGTAAATAGGACTAAGTCTAGATTAAGCTCGGATCTCTACTACTAGGCCGCCTTTAAAATTTCCCTAAAGGATAGAATAATATTATAAAGGAAGAAATAAGGGCTATAGAATATAGGATTATCTAAAATAAAAACTAAAATGGGCGGTATATAAAAGGATGGTATATAGAGGATAAATGTAAGTCGCGTAATGGGATTGTTTAATTTTATATAAAAGTTGTCTATAAGGGAACTTCGAAAAAAATCCTAGCCGGGGAATAGGCGAATATAATATAATACTGCTAGAGTAGTATATAAGCGTTAGGATTGTTGTCTCTATCCCTCTTTATAATACTAAGAGAGTAGTTAAATATATACTTTAGTATAGCAGGATACCCTAACCGTGTTGGAGCTAAATTCTATTATACTGTAATAGGACAGTTACGGCGGAGTTTAGCGGAGAATCTAGATAAGATGACAATTTATAAATATATTTAGCTCGAGTTTAGGGCTAAGTTATCGTAAAAGAGCTCTCGTTAAGTAGGCTAGCGTACACTATTTATTAAGCCTAGGCCTTCTATAGTACTAAGCGTTGGTTAGTTAATCTATTTAGAGGCTTGGCTATTAAATTTTACTATACTAAGAATATACTATATATAATTAGGAAATTACGTAAAAAGAACTATACTTCCTCTACTAATTTTAGCATTAAAACAGGAAATTATAAAGGCGCTTAAAAATATCTGTAGGAAGCAGAATATAGTACTTAAGAGGGTGATCCTATTTAACTTAGCCTTTTATTACTAGTCGCGTAAAAGGCGGTTATGGAACTAATTCTAATATAGTAGGCAAAAGTAGGCATATAGGATTAAGCCTAGTTTTGTACGCGTGTATATATAGTATTTAGTATATATTACGCTAGGTTAATAAACGCTATACTAACTACGGTAAAAGACTATACATTAAAAAACTTCTCTAATTCTACCGCTGCTATAATTATAGACGCCTTAATTTTTCTTCTTTACTAGACACGAAGCTGACTTTTTTTGCAGAGGCTAATGCTTACTAGTTATATGGAGTGGGGCGCAAGCTAGGCTAAGCCGACGCCGCCTAAATTATTTTTACGTTAATCTCTTATTGGGCACTAATGCCTTAAGCACTTATGCGTCTATTGGACTTTGTAACTTATTTATATTCTTAAATCCTTTCCGCTCTGCTCTGTTTAAGTATATAATTTACCTCTTTTACACCTTTTTAATCTCTTTATCGCGCAGAAGCTGTATACTTACCATTACCCGCACTAGTTCTTCCTTAGCTAATAGAATAGGCTATTAAATCTATTACGTAAGATATAGCCTTTATTTACTTCTTAACTAGTATATTTCCTACCAGAACCTCCTAGGGCCTATTTCTATAACGACTTTGACGCCCTTACCTACGATTCTTAGGTCGCTGTTTCCCCCTACTTTAGGTCCTTTTTAACAGCGTAAACCTATATAGAGAACGTATACTACTCCTAGATAAAGCTTAGCTTTATTTAAATTTATACTATTTATTTACCGGTAATATATTCCCTCTTAGAGTTATACCTTTATAAAATTTATTATATCTAGAAAGGTCTGTTAAAGCTAAACCTAGTTAAATAAACTTTAAGCTAATTTGGGATTTATATATAGGTTAGGGAGGGAGAAAAGCTAGACTATATATTATTCTATATATTTAATGCGGTAGATTATAATTAAATAATAATATTTAGAGGCGTATTTATTAGAATCTCTAATTCTAAAGCACCCGAAGGTACTAGACCACTTAAAGACATTATATAGGATAAATCGCATCCTGTTTCTGCTGGGTGTAGGGTTAAGGTAATAGATAGCTAGGTAAAGATAACACCTAAGTCCGCTAAAGCTTAAATAAGTCGTGTATTAGAACCGCCTCTTAATAACCGACCTAGAGGGTAATAGAGATATCTATATTTTCTCCCTTAGGAATTAGTGTAGTTAAATATTCTATTGTTGGAAGTCCTAGTCTTTTTTCCTTTTCCTATTAATTGCTGGTCTGGACTGCCTTAGAAAGAAAGTCGCCTAAAAGGGGGATATAATTAGTGGGCGCGTTTATAAATGCGTATTAAATTTCTATAGTATATATTGTTAGCACAGCCTTTAATACAACAAAGGTGAATCCTACTTACGTCTATATACAGGCTTATTAATACGCCTCCGTTTCCTTAACCGATTTAATACCATAGGTTTTTCCCTGTCTTCTATAGCGGCTAGTAGCCGTTAGCTTTATACTTAAAAGTTCTCGCTAAAGTAGACCTTACCTTTTAGGAACTTATAATATTTTTGGGATTCTTATAACGGCTCTTTAGTTCCTAAACTATTTAGTATATAATATATATCGGATAGCCACACCTAAATATCCTCTGGGTTAATCCGCTTGACTATAAAGTCGAATATATCCTTTAATATTAAATTTGCCGTCTATATAGTAGGGTTAAAGGCCGCTGCCTAGGAAATTATCCTGTTAGGACTTAGGCTATAAATTCGCTCGTACCTTTTTTAGGTTGCCTACTTCCTTATTCGGGTTACGTCCAAATTAATGACTAAATCCTTTAGACCGCTAAAGAAAAGTGCTATGTTTTTTGCGAATATCCCTTAATTCTTTAAGTTTAAATTAGTAATAGTGTCTTTTCTATTCTCTTGTGCCTGGTTTAACCGCTATTTACCCTCCTTATAAGCTAACTTTGTACGTATTTTTTTAAGTGCTTTAATCTCCACTGGGAGCTTTTTTATAGCCTTAAAAAGCCTTATACCTAAATCCTTAATTATCTAATAGTTGCTTTTTATAGGATGCATGCAAGAGCGTAGGACACTTTTAATAACCCGTTTAAGCTTCTTAGCAAGGTCTACAAGTTGTAAGATAAATTTAGTAGTCGCTATATTAGGGTTTAATTTAAACGTTGTAAACTAGGCTAGGAAAAGGAGCAGTTCTAAATATCTTTTTAAGGACGATTGGGGGCGGGGGCTGTTAAGAACATTATTATCTTATGCATATTTGTAAGCTTTTATTATAGTTAGGTAACTAGGGTAGCTAAGGGGTAATGTACCTAAGTTTTATAAGCCGGGGTATAATATGTCTATTTACCCCTTCCTTGCTATTTAGCAATCCTGAGTTAGGTTAAGACCTTTACTAATCTTTACCACCTATAACACATGGCGGGAACTTCTTTATACGTAAGAATAAAAATATAGAGCGAGTAGCGTCTTCCCGTGTTTATACGGTCTAGTAATTCGGATTTAGGCTGCCTTTACGCGCAACTTCGCATTTTATATTATTTGTAGCCTAGCTTAAGTCTATATACGCTCTCGTTGCTCCAATAAGAATTGTTATATAGCTTGGCCTTATAGACATGCATACATGGCCTCCACTTAGTATTTTACTAACTAATGCATAAATAGACTATTAAAGGCCTCTAAGGACCTCTAAAGACTTTTAAAGACCTTTAAAGACCTCTAAAGGCCAGTAACTATAATATACCCGCTAGAGGCAAGCAGCATATAACCTACCCCTTCTATATTATTAATAATCTAACTACTACTCTTAGATACCTGTTCTTATAATAGATACGTCCAATATAGGCAAAACTTTGATTTATTAGGTTTTAATGGTAGGGGAAACTATTTTTAAGGAAGAGAAAAAAGGAAAGGTCTTCTATATAGGATGGAAAGAATAAAATTTAAGAGAGGTAAAGGTAAGTAATTGCCTATATATTAGGTAAGCAGGTCCCTAATATCTTAAAGATTTATAAAATTATCGCCATTATGTATATTGTGCCCAATATTCGCCGGCTTACGGTTCCTATATATGATTTGTTTAATTAGCTTTTTTTAGGCAAACCTAGCTACCGTGGTAGTAGAGTAATTCTAGCGGAATTTGAGTATAAAGGAGCATTAACGAGGTCTAGAGCCTATTTTGGCGATATAGCGTTTATAGAAGGTGGAAAGGAAGCTTTAGAGTAATTAGAGATATATATACAAGAGCTTAATAAAGCCACCTGGGCTACCGCGCCTCCTTTCGCGTTTAGATTTATATACTAGGCTAGGCCAATGTTTATAGCAGCTGTGGTACTTCCATATAAGCAATAGTGTCTTTTATAGTTGTAGGCCCGCATTTTAACGAATATAACTAGATGACCTAAGGTGCCTACTGCCCTCCTAAAACCGTAATTACGGGTAACTAGTGCATGAATGGCTTTTATTTCTATACGGGGCATAAGTATATATACTTACTTACTCCTATAATAATAAGGCCATAGTAGGGGCAAATTGTTAGTGGATCTGGGAATAGGAGAACGGAAGCTATAGGGCATTAGTTCCCGTAGGGGAGAGGAAAACGTAGCTGTAGGCTCCTGTAGGGGAGTAAAAGCTATACGGGAGTGTAAGCCGTAAGGGATTGGTTTCCGTAGGGCGGTAGAACACGTGGGCATTAGCACCCATAGGGGATTTGTTAGAGTAAGGGATTTGTTAGCGTAGGGGATTTATTAAAGTAGGGGATTTATTAGAGTAGGGGATTTGTTAGTATAGGGGATTTATTAGCACAAGGGATTTATTAGAGTAGGGGACTAATTCCTATAGGGCGGCGAAACACGTGGGCAATTGCTTTTGTAGGGGATTTGTTCAAGTAGGGGACTTATTTAAGTAGGGGATTAGTTAGAAGATGGGATTAATTTCCTTACAGCCTCTATTTAGGCAGCATAAAGCAGCTTCCAATAGGCTAGAGAGTGGATTACGCGCTTTATAGAAAAATAAAGCCTATATAGGATAATGGGGTATAGGGACCTAATAATCTGGCGGAAGATTAGGTTATCCGCTCTCCTAGGTTTTATTTAGCCTAGGTAACTCGCCCGACACTATTTTATATGCGTTTTAATTAAGGCTGCTGCCTAGCCTTAGCCGCCTAAATCTCTATAAAACTTTAACTCGTGCGGTAGAAGAATATAGGATAATGAAATGTTATTCTATCTACTCTGCTAATACCTTTAGATCCTTCTGTGCTTACTAGAGAATCTCTTTTATTTAGGAATAAAGCGCCCTATCTTCCTTCTCCTACTTCCCGTCTATAGGGAAAACTACCTTCCATACCTTATTAACCCACAGGACTAGCGGCTAGTAGTAAGGTGTAAATGCCTTAGCTATATAGTTAAGAAAATGCCCTTCCCTGTTTACTAGCCCCAATTTTAACTTAGCTAACTTAGTAGTATTCTTATAGTTCTAACGCTTAAACTTAGTTGGACCAATATCTTTACCCAGCCTATTATAGTGTATGTATATCTAGAAAAGCACCTAGAAGAACGACTCTAGATTATGCTTAAAGGAGTGTTTCTTGCCTAGAAGCACTCCTATAGCTATAAACGCTCTTATGCTAGTCTTACCCCGTACTCCCAAAGGTCCTTCTCGCTTCTCTTTAATCGTGAAATTAAAGTTAATTAAGAATGCCGGCTAAAAAGGATTGTTGTCTTCCTCGTTTATTATAAGGTTGCCTATTAAAATATTACATTAGATGACGCCGGCCTGCGTATATAAAGACTCGTATCCTTTAATGCCACCCTTTAATGCAGTAAGTATTGCAGCCCGAGAGCCTGCCTTATAAAGAGGCTTCCTATAGTTACTAGTGATAACGCGTTAATGCACGCGATTCTGCTTAATAGGGCGCTTAGTTGGAGAGGTTAAATATAGGCGCTTGCCGGGCGGTAATGGGGCGCTGTAACTGGAAGACCTCTTTCTACTAGAACTTTAACCTTTTTTTATACTACCTTGCACTCCAGCTAGTCTTAGAGGCATTATTAAGCCCTCTGGCTTGTAGTTTGTTGCTTTAGTAATATCTAACCCCTTATAGATATTAAAGATGTTATTATCTTATCCACCTATATAAATAGTCTTATGGTAATAGTACCTGGCTACGTTAACTACTCCCTTCTTTGACATCTTACGCAGCAGTTTACCTTCTTCCTCGCGCTCTAGGTACTACTACGAGTCTTTAATAATAAGGGGTTTCTTAGAGGTATCCCCTTTATAGTGTCCTTTCTAGTAAGTTATTGCCTGACCCGCGACGTAGCGTGCCCGCTTAATAACATTGTTAAGGATAAGACGCTTAGTCTGGCCGTTGCGTATAATTTCGATGTACCGTTTGCCGTTTAATGTTAGAATGGTAGAATCAAACCTAAGCTGCTCCTTATTTATCTAAAGAAATCCTAACATTGCTAAGGTAAATTGTAGTCCATCTTTGTTAATATTGAATGGTGAAGATGCGATGCCTCCTACCCGGTTATACTCCTATAGCCGCATAATAGATCTATAGAGGGTAAAGCCTAGGATAAAGCGACGAGTGTCCTAAGCGGCGAAGACTTCTCTTATATATTTCCCTAAATTAAACTATACCTGCGAGGGTATATCGGTATTTAGATTACTCTTTAGCTCTCCTGGCATAAGTATATACGACTAACGGCATTAAGAGCTTTTATTAGCTATTAGATTATCCACAAAACCGATATTTAGCTTTTGCTTTGCTGTAGACCCTTATAAGGGCTGCTTAGTGTATACAATAAGCTTTTGTTATATCTTTAGGGCGGACCTATACTCTTTAGCGAGGCCTAAAAATAATCTAATTAGGTTATTGAACCACTCCAGGACATTATCTTACTCTGCGCTTTTAGGCCAGTTACGCTAGCCGCCCTCAGCGTATAGTGGATTATTCCCTTCCTTGCATTTCTTAAAAATGACAGCGCTTACCTCTTTAAGACCTTCTATTTCCCTAAAGAATGCTTTATATAAGCTAGGAATCCCCACATAAAGAGGGCCTAGCTCCTCCTTTAGAACATTATCCACGTATTTTCTGTATTTGGACAAGTTGGCGAAGCTGCTTATATTGCGTATATTTGGGGTTTAAACGTAGAATAGTAGCGGTCGGGGGGGGGGGGGCGTAGACTCTGTAATAGTAGCGTATACCTTTTCCTAGATAACCTCGTTAGGTTTAATCCGAAGGATCATATTTAGAAGAGGTAGGAACTGTTTAATATTAAAGCCGTTAGAATTAACTGCTGAATTAAGTCTTAATAGATCACTAAGGAGGTTTTTGTTGCCGCTGTTGGACGGTAATAAATAAGAAGTAGGAAGGCTCTGTAGAGTAAGTATTAGATTAAGCAAAATATCCTTTAGTCCTATGGGCGTTAGATAAAAACTTATAATAGGTTTATTAACAGTTACCTTTATTACCTATTTAGTGTAATAAGTCTAAAGAGCTAGGAATGCCCAGATCCTAATAAGTTAAGTTAAATAAATTGCGAAAGTTATTCAGCCCTTCCCTAATAGGCTTCGTTTTTATTATCTCTAATTTAAGGAGATTCGCCATTGCGGGCGGGCGCGCTAAGAGCTATATTGGGAGGGCTAACATAGCAGGCGGGTAGGTAGGCGAGGGGAGATTAAAGGGGCTAGCATATAAGGACGGTATAATGGCAGAGAAGTAAATAAGTGTAGGGAGGTTAAATATATATCGGGCGCGTCTTAAAATAAGGGAATAGCGAGGGAGAAAAGTATAAGGGAGAAAGTAAGGTGCGAGCAGAACGCGAGGAGGATTTAAAGGTTAGGCGCGGAAAAGTTAAGCTAATTTAACGTGGCTTAGACTAAAGCTTCGCGGGGCTTAGTTAAATACTAAGCTATAATAACCCAAAGTGGAAAGTTGCAGGTAGCATTTATTAGTAATTGTAGTTATTAGCTTTTAGTTTGTTCCGTGACGCGTAAGGCTTAAATAGAGTAAGGCTCTAATATAGCGATGCTAAAAGGCGCTAGGTAAGGTACAGCTGGCGACAGCGGGTTAATTATTAGGTTGGTTGTATAAGCACCTACGATTGATTATATAGCTGGTCCTAAAATAAGCTAAACCTAATATGCTAAATATAGATATAGCTAACCCTATTTCACGGCGCTTAATTAACCTATTTCCCGTAACCGGGATCTAGTTCTTAGAACCGGATCCTTTTTTAGGATCGCGCCCTTCTTATAGCAGTTAATTGGTCTACTTTATAAATCTAAATTAGGATCTTAGTTTTAGAATTAGATTCCGTTCCCAGAATTATAACTTAAGCTATAACTAAAAATAGCTCCTCTTTTCCAAGACTATTAAACCGCTTGGCTTAACGCTATACCTTTTTAGCCACGTTTAGTACGTTTAGCTTAGAATCGGATCTAGTTCTTAGAACAAGATCCTATTTTTAATATTAAGAGAGATATCCTGTATTTATCCTTAATATTCCCACCTTATTAATATGAAATTTAGAGTTAACCCGCATCCTAATTACCTACAAAAACGCTAGAGACTTTAATACCTTAACTTTAATTCTTTATAGAGGACCAAGCGAGTTACAGGGCGGCTAACTTATCGCTGCCAAGTATATAAAGGTAGAGGACTTATAAGCTTACTGTAAGCGAGTTCTTAACTTTAATTTAACGTATATATAAATAACAACGAGATACTCTTAATATAGAAGCAACTAGATAGAAAAACAATACCGAGCTAAGGAAATCCTAATTGGTGCCTTAATTCTTAGCGCCAGAAAATATAAACGTAATTGCGAAAATCTTTTCTTATAAGAAATTTCTCATTTTTTTGGCTTCTTGGAGGCTCTATCTATAGTACAATCCACCTTTCTTTTACGTGTCCCTCTTATTAATAGATCTTCTAAATGATTATCTGGCGCCTCTCCTGGTTGGTCTCTTTGCTTATATAGTTTACCCCTCTAAGCTATCTCTATTATAATATCTTTAAGCGGTTTATATATCCTAGTATAACAACGGAGGTGACGTGGGTTCTTAGTATAGTATAATACAAGTTTCTTATACGGTATACCCGCGGGTAAAACCTAGGTAGGATACTAGGATACTATTATAATAGGACTATATATAGATACAACTAATCTATATCTAGGGTTTTAGAGACGCTTTAAGTCCTTTATTATATAGCAAGTTGGCAACCACAATAAGAGATACTTTAGCCGTTTGTCTGAAATTATAGCATTGGAAATTGTTAACACTTTAGTCGGGGGAGGTATATCTCTAAGGAAGTTTATAGGATTAGCTAAAATATTCTCTACTTAATTATTAGTATTGCTAAACAATATATAGGTGTTTTATAAATATACCTAGAGGTACTAGCAAACCTTTAATATAAACCTCTTTTGGTTAAGGTAAGTCTGTTTTAGCCTTACTATGGCTCTCTATTAGCTTAGGTAAGACTATTTTAGTTTCGCTGCGGCCTTCTAGGCTCTTAAGGTAATTGGCGTATATTTCCGTATCCTCTTATATATTACCCTCCGTATTATCGTTGATTTTATAAGAGTTAACCTCTTTAGGTATTTAAGTAGGCGTATAAGGTATCTGTTTCTGCATAGGGTTAGAAAGCTGCGATTGTTTCTTCTCCCCGCTACTAAATGCCGTATCTTTATCGTTAATGCGATTCTAGAATAATTTAAGGTTTTTAGTAGGTTAATAATTAGGTATATTATTTTCGGGGCAATAGTATATCGTGATATTTTTATAAGCACTAATTAAGGACCTATAAGTTATGTTAGCAATATATCTAAGCTTAGTTAAGGTAATATATATAATATCTGGTATTTTTATAAGGATAGTAAGGGATATATGGTCAAGAGGTTAGATTTAAAGGTGAGTTAAATTAATAGCATATAAGAACTAGGAGCATAACGTTTATATTCTATTTCTCTCCTAAGGTGGAGTTAGGATAGAAGGTAGAAGGGAAAGGCGGAGTACACTAGCCGCCCCTTTCTACTTTATATAGTATCTATAGTACAATATTTAGTGGCTGTGATTACTCTTAGCTTATGTATTATCTGTGCCCGAGACTACAGGTATCTAGAGTAATCTATAAGTAAGGCATTATTAGGGGTAGCTATTAGCTAAGCTGCTACTAAACTTAAATGGCTAACGATCCCTAACGGACGCCGTATGCCTTAATAGGGTTTAGAAGCGTTCGCATAAAGTTATAAACTAAAATTAGAAGTTAATAATAACCCCTAATAACGCCTCTCTTAGCAGGAATAGCATTATATAATCTACTTCCAACGCCTATCCTTCCTAGGGCAAGACACTGCCTAAGCAGTAGACTTATCCTAGCTAGTTAATCTTATATATTAACCCCCTATTTATAGCAAAGGAGCTATTAGTGCCTCTAGGGTGGTTTAATTACTATTTTAGCTAAGCCCTTTATAAGCGCTCCGCCTTATACGGGCGGTAATTAACTTCTATTAATCTACCTTGCGTTAGGGGAGATCTTTTACTTAAAGCGCTGAGCAGCCGGTACTTAGAGGTCTATAGGCTTGTTCCATATCCTAATAATATTAACTACGATTTCTCCTTAAGTGGTATCTATAACCCTAAGTACCTACGAGCGCAGCGTCCCTAAATTGTTAGCTAATAAGTAGGCGTTTATAGATAGAAAAACTAACTTTAGAGATAACGGCAACGTAGAGGCGTTAGCTAGTTAGGAAAGTAACTTTAGTAATAAGGATTAAAAATAGGACGCAGAGACATTATATAACGGAGAAAATGGTTTTAGCACTAAAGATTAAGAAATAGGGGCAGGTAGTAATAAAGAGATATTAAGCGACGAGGCCATATAGGCGACGGTTGGATATAGTAGCCTTGGCTTTATAGTCTTAAATCTATAAGTATAGGATATAAATATAAAGAAGATTTCTAATAAAAGCTGGTAAAAGGGTTAAAACTTTGGCCTCTTTTTATTTAGCCTATTGCGAAACAAAATAATATTTTACTATTCCTACTAAAGTCTTTACCCGCTTGACTTATAGCGAGCTATAAAGTATTCGCGATAATCTATACTTTTACTTAAATAAATTTATTTACTACCTTAAAAGCGATACTAAAAGGCAAATCTATACTAATAACCTAGGATTTTTTAAATTTCTTATGGACCTAGGACGTATGCCACCTTAGTAACTATTAGTTGTATTTAAGACTACGGTACTTATAGATTTATATCTTAAGGATATAAACATATTTTTTTTATAGTGTTTTCTTTTTATTTAAATCATTTCTCTGCTTATAGTATATAGCGGTTATTTATCTATTCCGGTATAGTAGGGAGGGGTAGTTAGGTTACGCGAAAGGGCTTAGACTTATGGCTACGCTTATAGTGCTGTTTATATAGGAACTTCTCTAAGTATATGTAAGGGGTCTTTATATAGGAACTTCTTTAATATTTCTAGATCTAGGACTTATATATTTCTTTTTTTTATAGTTCTAGTATCTTCCTAATATCTGCTTCCTATTTACATGCTAGGCATTAATAGAGGGCGCTAGGTTAGATTACCCTACTTATACAATTACTCTACTTATATAATCGCCCAGCTTATATAATTACCTAGTTCGCACGATTACCCAGCTCGCACAATTACCCAGCTTATATAATTACCCAGCTCGCACGATCGCCCAGCTCGCACAATTGCCTAGCTCGCATAATTACCTAGTTTGTATAATTACCTAGCTCGCACGATTACCTAGCTCGCATAATTACCTAGCTTACACGATTACCTAGCTCGCACAATCGCCCAGCTCGCACGATTACCTAGTTCGCACGATTACCTAGCTCGTACGATTACCTAGCTCGTACGATCGCCTAGCTCGTATAATTACCTAGTTCGCACAATCGCCTAGCTTATACGATTACCTAGCTTATAGGATTACCTAGCTCCCATAAGCACTATGCTCGTATAGTCACCTAGCTGGCACGATTACCTAGCTTATAGGATCGGCCAGCTCTTACGAGTATCTAGCTTATACGATTACCTAGCTCGTATAATTACCTAGCTTGCACAATTACCCAGCTTATAGGATCGCCTAGCTTACCTATTAATATCCTATTTACACGCTAGGCGTTAATTAGAGGACAAATAAAAGTTATATTACATATTTAGTTGTAACGGGGGAGATGATCTATTAAGCACCGCTATGCCATTACTAAGTTATATCTAGGAGCTTCTTAAGGCCTATAGTATATCTAAATTTTATATCTTAATGTCTCCTATCCTTCCTATAATATTTTCTTAGTAAGTATCTCTTATTAAGTCTCACCCCGATTAAGGTTAAGTAGCATCTCTTTTAAATATTAAACTTTCTCTAGATTGTTATAAGTGTTATAGTAATTAATAAGGTTTTGGAAAGCCTTATCTTCTTTATCGTCCGTTATTAACCTATAGTCTTTAAAATAAGAGTAAATAATATCGCGTTATTTTTTAAATTCCTTCTTCCAGTTATTACTGATTTTACTCTATTTTAGCGTTAGAAGCCAGATTAGCTATAATATATAAAGCTATAAAAACTTATATATAAAGACTAGCAATTGTTCTATATATTATATACGGAACATATTACTAGGGATACGATTTCATAAATATTAAAAACGCTAGGGGAGTGTTCTTAGAGCCGAGTATATAACTATCTTTAATTAACTGTATGCTATATCCTTAACCTTAACTCGGACAAATTAAAAGACTAAAAATATTAAAGAGCGAAGAGATTTGTGCGAAAGTATATATAGGTCTAAAATTGGGGGCGTTAAATAACCTAGAAAACGAGAACGAAACGCTAATTACCTGCAAAAAAATTTATTAGCGGGCTATTGCAGGTATAGAGGCGTTTGGATAGCTGAGCTAGTAAGCACTAGAGTGCTAGATTATACTAATATCCTCTTAACCCTAAGCTAAGTAATAGGCTTAAAGTATAGGGCTGTATGCCGGGGCTTAGTTTTAGTCCTAGTTATACGTAGGAGCTAGATATACGTCTTATATTAATAAATAGGAGGGAGTTAAGTCGTAAGGCATATACCATTTCGTTTATAACGCGTCTTACAGCCTATATATTAATCGCCGGTTTATATTATTTGTGTAGTATACGAGATAGGTACTATAGGGTATATAGTAGCGAAATAAGGTATATTGTCTGCGTGTATACCCTAGCTGTAACCATATATATTAACGTTAGGGATTAATATAAACATTTTCTATCTAGCTTCTTATCTCCCTATTAACCCTTTAAAAGCCTAATCTCTTTAATAACATCCGGTATAAATAAGCCTCCTTAAGTAAGAAGACTTAGAAGTGGGGGCGCTGCTAGAGTTAATATATAAACTACTTAGAAAACTAAAACAACCTTTCTAAGTAATACCCCTCTACTCTTACGTCTTGTAGGGCCTATAATATATAGGTTACCAGTCTGTATCTCTTATAGGATTATATTACTTAGTTAATACCTAGGGTTAATTAATCAATTCGCTTACTTCCTCCCTAAACGCTATATTTAATAAAGCTAAAACTTAAGTTAGTATAAGTGTTCTAACTATAATATAACAAAACTAATAATGGGCTTTTCTAACGGCTTGTGCCATGCGCTAATTAAGGACTTTAGTAGCCACCTAGGGTATACTCTTAGCCGCTAGCAGCTCGTTTAAACGCTTTAGAAGCTCCTTTTATTCGTCTATAGGAACCTTAAACTAAGTAGAGCGTATTAGATATAATAAGCAAAGTCATTTAGCTTCTTCCTATGTAAGTGTCTGCTAATCTTTATTACTAAGAGTTAAGGCTATACTTATATCCCTACTTACTAGGAACCGCTTCTATTAAGTTTTAAAATATCCAGTAACAGCCTATATATTACTAGCTTTAGACCTAGCGGTAAGACTTATTATACGTAGTGGCGTTAAAATAAGAAGTTAGTGTTACTACGTGGAGTACTATTTGCCGAGGTAGGGCTATCAACCACATTAACTCTGTCAACCCCATCAACCCCATTAACTATATTAACTATATTAACCACGTTAACCTAATTAACTGCTAGCGATATAAAACCGGCTAACGCTACTAGTCTCCGCTTTCGCCTTCTCCTAATATAGCTAATAAAGTCATAGATATAACAATGGGTCGGCCTATATAACAATACTATATTAATGCCTCTCCGGGTACACTAACCCCACGTTTACCTCTATTTACTAGTTCTCTTTACGTTCTAATAGGCTTATCCTACAGGTAGCTCTATATTGCTTTCTTCGTCATAAGCCTATAATAATTACCCTGTTTTATTATAAGATACTAGCCTCCTCGGCATCGCGTCCCTAAAGAGTTAAATTAATTACTTAAACTGGACAGACGGGAGATTTCTAGGATAAGTTAATGCGAGCCTTAATTAAGGTTCTATACTATAAAAGCCTTTCCTGCTGGGAACTAATTAGATTTTTTTCTATATTCCTTAGAGAATTGACTTAATCCTAAATCTAAGTAGGTGCTTTAACATTGCTTTGCTAATAGCTAACTATATTAAGCCCGGGTTCTGTTTACTATTGTAAAATTTAGGGCTTGCTAGTAAAGTTATAAGGCCTACGGGCTGACTAGGCTGAAATGCAGTTACCTTCTTTCCTTTACTGTAATATACGCTCCTCTACCTACAGCCGCCGCGTACGTTTATATAGTGTTCATTTATTGCCTTGTAATTTTCCATACTTTTACTAGATATAGATAGTGGGGTTTTTCTAGTTATATAACTGGCTTTATCTAGGTGGAGGGGTAGCAGAAAATGCTTGGTATGTATATAAGCTAAATGTTAACCTAGAACTTTAGAAGTCACATTAGTCCTTAGTTAAGCGACTAATGTTTAAAGCTCTAACTAATTAACTAAATCTGTCGTAGGTTAGATGAAGCTGATAATGACTTCTTAATGTATATATAGAGGCTCTAGAGCCACGTTTAATAAAGCAGAGTTCTCGTTCTTAACCGTCCTGTTTAACACCAAATTACACCCTCAAATATTGCTTAAGACGCAGTTAAAACTAGAATTAGGAAAGAGAACTAACAAAACATATTATCTAAAAATATTCTACTTAGCTTAGCGCAGCTTATAGACAGCAAGAAATATAGCAACTTAAAACTTATATGCTAGGGGCTGGAGTTTAAAGTCTATAAAGCGATTATATGCACCTAATCTCCTGTACTTGCAGCTGCCTATAATAGAGGCTTTTAGGTAAAAGCTAACTAAATATTTAGTAGAATTAACCCTAACCAGGAACTAACTAATAGGTAGGAGGCGGCGACTAACATTATAAATATTAATGAGTTTAATTCCGGCACCGTTAAGAGAATAATCTAATTTATATATAAGAGGGACTATAATAATGGCGAGGAGGAGCGAGAATTTAATATTGCAAGTGTGGAAAAGCTCGGCTAAGGTAAGAGATATATTTGTACGCTAATCTAATTTATCCGTACTTAAGCTTTAACTATAGAATTAGAGGTAGCGTAACTTGATGACGCCGATGCCTTATCGCTATCTAAACCAGATAATAGCGGTGGCGATAATAAAGACATAACGATACGGCCGACAACGGCCCATATTATACTTTGTCACGTCTATATTAATATAATTGCCGATTACTATAATATACTATAGCTAAAAGAGCTTATAAATATAAAAATCTAATATATTCTAGGAACTAGCTAGTCCATAGACGGGTTTCCTAATGTTATTTAGGATGTCTTTAGCCTAATAGGTGACTTAGTATTGTATAATATAATTACCTTAATAGCGGCCGAGTATATTAAAGAGCTTGTTAAACTTAAGGACTTTATAGAGCTAGACGTTATAAGCGATTTCGCTATTAGTATTATACGGATAGCGATTACCGCATCTAAGGACATGGAGGAAAACTTTATGCTAAAACTTTAAGCTGTTTAATCTTAGCTATAATAAATAGAATTACTGCTTTAATCCGCCGAGGTAAGGTATGCCGCGGCTGAGCGTAAAAGCGAAAATATTAATAACTGTCTTAATACCCTTTGCACGACTAGGACTTGTTATAATATCGGTTATAGAGCCGAGTTTACATATTATATTAAGGACAGTAGTTATCTATCCGACCCTAATTACCCTTATATACTTCGTTGCAAAAGGTGCGAGCGTTATATATAAGTAAAGATACTTAGCTTAGGAGATCGGCTTAGGTAGGAAGTCATTATATAATACTTCTCTTCCTTTCTCCGTTTAGGTTAATCTAAGAAATTCAAATGTATATCTCGTCTATAGTCGATCCGTCAGATATTATATAGCAACTATATTATCCATCTCCCATCAGCCTCCCCTCCCCTTACCCCTTACCCCTTACCCCTTACCCCTCACCCCTTACCCCTTACCCCTTACCCCTTACCCTTTACCCCTTACCCCACCCTTTATCTTATCCTTTACCTTACCCTTACCCTTACCCTTACCTATTACCCCTCGCCCCCCTAGACGAATTATAAAATCCTAGTCATTATATCTATTCTACTAAATACTAGAATAGGATTGGATAATAATAGACTAAAATAAAATAAAAAGTGGTAAAGAATAATAAGATAAACGCGCAATAATTAGGAAAAGGTCTTATGTATACTAAGCGTATAGTTCTAAAGATGTATTTTGTGCTTAAGGGTCACTTTATAAACGTTATATTTAATCTTACCCTACTATAGAAGTTTAGAGAGATGCGCTTGTTGGAAATGCTTTATAAGAGTAGTTAGAGTATAGAACCTATATATACGCTTACTAATTAGTAGCTTTTGGTTCCCAAGGCAGATAAAGTATATCTTTAGTCTTTTCTCCTTATATAAGGATAACTTTACACTCTCTAGCGCTTTAGCCGTTTCTAAAATCTCGGCATCTTCTTTAATCTTAACTTGGCCAAGGGCGACACCTGCCCTAAACTATCTCTGGCAATAACTTGGCCAATACGCTCTACCTTCCTTAACATTATAGTAATCTACGACTGTATTAATAGCATTATTGCGTCTATATATCTTATCTTCTAGTAATATACTAGGTAGCGTTATAATTACTTTAATAAGGCGTTTATATTCGGCCGATCTATTATTATTAGATTCCAAGGTTACTTTAATATCCTTACTAAATATAACTCCGGAAAGTTACCGCTCAATATTAATTATAGCTTGTTTGTTATTCCAATTCTTCTTAATATTTTCTAATAGCGCATTTCTCTAACGTTGCCTTTCATTTTTAATTTCTCGGCTAAGCTTTTGGTATTCTATGCTTTCTGCGGTTTTGCGCTTAAGGCTAAGCTTTAGCTTATTTTAAACTTTAATTAAGGAACAAATACGCGGGTTTTTGTTTACCGATAAGGATTATTCTATTATTAGGTGCTGTAGCCGCCGCGGGTTAATTAATCGGCTTATTTGGTATACTGCTTTTATTAACTTTTCTTAAGGCTCTAAGCCTCGAACGATTGCTTGTGTATCTACGTTAATATGCCGTAAAAGGTAGTGCTTTAGGAACGTTCGAGCGTCGGCGTACTATATTATTAGGTTCTGGAGGGCATTAGTTACGTTACCTAAGTAATAAAAATATTAGAAATGTCTTAGTAGAACCGGCTCTATATAATAGAACTTACTATTCTTATTAAATGCCTTGCCTGTACCGTAATAGAGACTATATAGGCGCGCAACCTGCTGAAATCCCGTAATTGTGCTAAGGTCCTTAATCCACGGTAAAAGAGTTAAGTACTGTAAAGGTTGGTCGGGTGAGACCTTATAGCCATAGAAAGCTTTAATTAATCGCCAAAATATGGGGATATTATTTAGGTCCGGATGGAGTGGTAGCGGTAACTGGTTACGGCCAGGCTTAATATATAGCTTAGTAAGCTGCTCCGCGGACGTTAGGTTAGGGGCTCTAAAAGCTTAGTTAGTAAAGAGGAGGCCTAAGAAAAAAATATAAGGGCTAAGAATGAGTAAAGGGTTAAAGATAATCTCAGGAATTAGGAAAGTATTACTAGTTCTCTATAAGCATAAGGTAAGAGGAATAGGGTAGAAAGATAATACACGCTTCCTTTATGCTAAGATATTTTTTAGTAAATTTAAATATAAACTTAAGTATAATATTATGGGGACTACCCTTTGGGTCCTAAATAAGTATAACTATTATATATTAGTAGCATAGGTTTAAAAAAGCTTTAGGTCGGCTTGCAGTGCAAAGACCTAGTTATATTAAGAAATGCACTTATATCCGATGTCGTCCAACTATATATTGCTTCCTTATTATAACTAAGTTAGTCTTAAGGACTAGGGCAAGATCCTCCGCGTCTATAATAGTCTTTTCTCACTTTTTCTCGCTTAGACTATGTTTCTCTACTAGTTTCTAAAGTACCTAAGAAAGATATCTTAGCTTTGCCTTACCTTACTAGGTTAAAGGATTAACTAGGAATGTAATCACCTTGTGTATCTAGCGGTTTAGTTTACTAGTAATTTTCCCTTTAGTCGCTCTCTTATATATAAGGCGATAGTACTTCTAGTATAGGCTAAGTAAGCTAGAAACCTTCGTCCCGTACTATTTCCTATTATCTTTCCCTCGTTTTTAGTTTAGGGACTAGTTAAAGAAGCTATAAAGGAGCCGAAGCGAGAGAACTTAGTATGTTTTCTTGGGGTCTTTCCCTATATAGGTGCAGTATCTAGAAATTATTAGCTCTCTGCTAAGTTAGGCCTAAGAGGAAGCCGCTAAATAGGTTATTACTTACTAATGCTAGTGTTCTTTAATGCGGTTAAGGAGAGCTATAGTGGTATCAGCGTAGTCCTGCGTCGTAAAATTAGATTCCTTAAACTCTTCTAACTATTTAAGGTAATATTCTGGTAGATAGTCTTAATCCTTATAAAGCCATGCTTAAGCGGACGCTTTATAAGCATTTTTAGATTTAGCAGTACTATTGGTATCACTGTTAAGGACGGTTGGTTCTATCCGGTAGCTATTACCGTCACTATCTATATCCATATACTTATCGTTAGTAACGCTAGATAATAAGCTGCAATTTAATAATTAAGCGCGCCGTATTTTAGGGAGCTAAAAGAGAACTTAGGGTAGTAACGGTAGAAAGGATATAGAGAGTAATATAGGGTTAAGGAGATAGGAGGGTAAAGAATAAGAGAAACGGGGCCTAGGTTAAACGGATTAGAGGTAGGAGCTATAGAGTATATATAGGTTTAGCGCCAGGCGCGTAGAAGGGTTATACTTCTAGATAAACTGGTTTGCCTATAAAAAACGGGGCATAGGCTAGGTAAGCAAGAGGCTTAACGTTAGACTGGCAAGCAAGAGGCTTAGAGCGGCGGGGAGTTTTAGCGACGCGACCTCTAAAAACGGCAACAGAACCCTCTAAAACCGGTAGTTAGATCTCCATTTTCTTTTTTAATAGAGTAAAATTATACTATCTCCGTATTCTTATTGTATAAAAGAGGGGTTAGTTTACGTTATATTGGCGAGTTTTTTTATTTTAGTAACCCTCTTTTTATTTAGAGTGTACTAAAGCAAATATTTATTCGTTCTATAACGTTTGCTCTACTTTTAACGCTAAGTATATACGTCCTATAACTCTTAATAGTTTCTAAGTTTCTTAAGTAATTTATTATAGGGTCTTATATTTAATCTACTGCTATAAAGCTTAATAGTAAGCTTATAAGTACTTTAGATAAGTTACGCCAATTATAAAAGGCGGAGTTAGAGGCCTTAGCTACCTAATAGCGTGCCCTTAATACTTATTTATCTACCTCTACTTATCTTCTTTATCTTAAAAAGGTATATAAAAAGGTCTATTTTAAGGAGTGGAAGCTTATAAAATAGGGTTTACTAAAATTAGGTAATAAGAGGACTGGCCTTTCCTTAGCTAAGAAGGAAATAACTCTAAGTAGCTTAGTAGCTGCTCTTTCTAGGTTTCCCTTAGGTGGCTTATTCTTTAACGATTCTTCTTTATTAATACTCCTTAACCTATTTTCTTTTAATACTCCTATACCTTTCCTATAACGTTTTTTAAATTTTCTAATAGTTTTTAGGTAGTTTTATTATAGCCTATCTACTTAACCTTATACTATATTTTATCGTTAATATCCTTATAACTAATAATCTTTAAAACTTACTATTTATCTTCTTCCTATCCTTTATACGTGTCTGCTTTGTAAACTAGTAGCTTAATATTCCTATATACTGGCTTTAGCATCGCGATATACTATATAGGGTAGATTTTTATTTTAGCTAGTAGGTTTAACTTAAATATAACCAGTAAAATCTTCTACGTAATTTTAAAAGGTCCTAGTTTAACATAATTTAACTTTTTACTTAATTATTAACTCTTAAAATTTTTATATAGTAGCCACGCTTTATCTCCCTCCTTAAGATCTAGTCCCTTAAATCTCTTAGCGTTATAGTATTTCTTTATTCTTTACTATACTACTTTAGCTATTTCTATAAGATTTATTAGTATCTCTATTCTTTACTTAGCTATATTACTTATTTTCTTTACTTAGCATAGTAATAATAATATTCTTAGCTTATATCCGTAGTTTGCCTTAAATAGTAATATACCTATTTCTTTTTAAGGTGTTATATTATATGCAAACTATATAATTAGTAATAGTAATACCTAATTATTCTATATATAATTAATATAATATCTTAAATACTATTTTAGTATCTAATTTAATCTTTCTATTTAACTATCTGTCTGCGGATAATATATAATAGAAGTTACTGCTTTTACTCCTTATTCCGCTAAGAATACCTCCTAAAATACTACTATAAATCTTAGATTTCTGTCTAATATAATCTTACTTAGTACTCTATATCTTATAAATACTTCCTTAATATAGATTCTAGCGATATCTTCCACTAAGATTTCTTTTATATATGCTATAAAGTATCCCCACTTTATAAGCTTGTCTACTATTACTAAAATTATATTATAATCTTGTCTAGTAATAGGATCTCTTAATTTTAGTAACTTAATAATAAAGTCCTATAATATAACCTCCTATAGTCTCTCTGGTATTTTAATAGGTTATAGCCCTCTATATAGCTTATACCTTATTAGTTTATTCCTTTAGCAATCTAAATATTCTTTTATAACTTTCTTTACTAGTTTTTAAATTCTATTAATAATATACTCTTCTTAGAGTCTTAACACTAAGCCTATAGCTCCATTGTGTTCTTAAGTTATTCCCTTATAGAAATCTTCTATAAAATGCTCTGCTATGCCTTTTAGGATATATATAGCTTCTTGGTTCTTATATATATCTATTTATAAATTTTCTAGTTATGCTTTTAGAATTCTCTACACCTAAAAGCTTTTTAATATTTTATAAACTTTATCTAGCTCTTCTTAAGTTGCTATAATTTTTAGATAATTATATCTAATTAATTTATCTATATCTTTTTGTAATAAAGCCCCTAATAGCTTCTTATTATTCTATAGTTTAGCTTTCCTACTTAGAGTATCTACTTATATATTATCTATACCATTAATATACTAAATCTTAAAATAGTAATCTATAAGTATTTCTGCCTATCTAACCTATCTTTAGTTAAGTTCCTTTATTATTAGGAATCCCGTTAGGTTTTTATAGTCTATTTTAACTATAAATAGTTTCTTTATTCCTTATAAGAATGCTCTCTATTCCTTTAATACTATAACTATACCTAATAACTCTTTATTATAGATGTTATAGTTTAGTTCTAGTAGTGTTATCTTCTAACTATAGTATACTACTAGGTGCCATCCGTCCTTATATTTCTATATAAAGTATACTCCTAGTATAAAGTCTAATATATCTATCTTAATAACCGTTTCTAATTTTGGTTAATAGATCTTAAGGATTAATTCCTAGGTAAATAACTTCTTAAATTCTTTAAATAGTTTCTTCTGCTCCTCCTTCTATACCTATAGTTCCTCTTTTTTTTATTAATTAAGTAAATAGCTTAATACTCTTTAACTATTTTACTATAAACCTCTTATAGTAATTGCAAAACCCTAAAAACAATCTTAACTATATGGCGTTCTCTAGTTCTTACCAATTAACTATAGCTTCGATTTTCTTTAGGTCCATATTTAACTTACCTAGCTTAATAATAAATCCTATAAAATTGGTCTTCCTTATAAAGAACTCGCATTTCTTAATTACTACTAGCATCTATTCTTCCTATAGTCTCTTTAAAACCCATTTAACGTATTCTCTATATTCTTTCTTACTTATTAAGTAGATAATAATATTATCGAGGTATACTATAATAAACTTATTAAGGTGTTCTCCTAATATACTATTAATTCGCTTTTAAAACGTTACTAGTGTATTTATAAGCCTAAATTGCATAACTAATGGTTTATATAGCCCTTCCTTTAACCTAAATACTGCCTTTTATTTATCGCCTTCCTTAATCCTAATCTAGTAATACGCCTATCTTAGATCTATCTTCGTAAAGATTTACGCATTACCTATCCTATCTTAAATTTCACTAATTAAGGGTAAAGAATACCTATCCTTTCTAGTAATACTATTTAACTGTCTATAGTTAATATATAGCCTTAGTTTGCTATTTTTCTTTAGTATAAATAGTACTGGATATCCTACTAATAACTATAATGGTCTAATATATCCCTTTTATAAGTTTTCTTAGATAAACTCTTTAAGTGCTTTACCTTCTTCTTTAGTAAGCTTATAGGTTAAAAAGAACCTTAGACTCGTTCCTAGTTCTAACTCTATCTTATAGTCCTATACTATATACTCTAATAGCTTTTTACTCTCTAGTAACTATAGTTTCTTACTATACTTATAGTATCTCCTTAGTATATAATCTAACCCTTTTTTGGTTTCTTTATATATCGCTCTAACTTAGTACTATACTAACTTAGCTTATTATCGCATTTTACAGCGTTAAGTATTCCTAATATTAACCTAACCTATAATCCAATTAATCTTTAGATTATATTCCTATAACTAAGGCAATCCTAATACTGCCTTATTATATCCTAATGGTAATATATTAAAAGACATCTTAACTTATTTCCCTTTAATGGTTAACTAAATAGGTCCTCTTTTAAGATTTGTAATACCTCCTTTATAGGCTATCGGATCTCCTAAAATCGTTACTAATAGATATAGGTGTTTTTTCTATCTATGCGGTAACCCTATTTTTTTTAACTACTATTAGTAAAATATGGTTCCTTATTGCTCTATTATCTACTAATACTTTAAACTATTAATCCTGCCATTTTACTCTTAAATTTAGGTATCTTCCTTAAATTCCTTTAAGGGTCTAAGGCTCTACTACTAGCTCCCTTTAGTCCCGTAGGCCTCTACTTTTCCTAATTATTAACTACTAGATTTTATTTATACATAATCCACTTTTAGCTAATACTTAGTTCGTTTTTTATCTTTAATATACTATAGATACGTATTCTCTAGGTATTCCTACCACTATTATCTGTCTAAATATTCTTCCGTAAGAAATCTTCCTAATTAAAGTATTAAGTCCCCTTATTTTTAAACTTCTACTAGGTGCTAACTATATATATACTTAGCATTTTAATATTTCGTCTTATCTGTTATCTAATATATCCTTATTAAATACTTCTAATTTTTATCTTTTAGTGCTCTATATATATTGCACGTATTATCTACGCATGCTATCTATAATAGTATATAATGTGCTTAATATCTTAGGTTAACTCGTGGCTTATCTTTATCTATAAGTTTAAACCTTTCTTATATTAATCTAAGCGTTATAACTTCGTTTGCAGGTACTAAGATTTATCTTTTACTTCTCTAGTCCTCTAATTACTCCTCTAGATCTTTTAACGTTATAATTAAGGCTCCTTTAATATGCGTTATAGCCTTCTCTATAATTAGGTAGTCTTAAATAACTTTCTTATCTAACCACATATAGAAATCTTCCCACTTATTACTATATTGTTATCTATACCACTTTTAGTATAACCCTTTAAGTATATACGGCTTGTCCGTTAAGAAGTATCTTCTTATTACTACGTTATAATAACCTTTTATATATCGTTTCTCGAACCTAGTTAAAATCCCTAAATCCTCTTCTTATTCTAGTTTAGTAAGCCACTTAACTCTTAGTATGCCTATCTTAGGCCTATTAGTAACTCTCTATACGGGTACTCTATCCCTTATACATCCTAATATACTAGATCTCTTATTTAGTTTCTGCTCTTACTATAAGGTAATTCTTACTCTAAATTCTTTTATAGTTTTTTTTTTCACGTCTTACGAGTAAATCCTTAAAGTCTTCTTACTTTTTAATCTTATTAATAGTCCTTATTCTTATATCAAAATCTTAGTTCTATAGGATTCTTAATCCTAAGCTAGCTTCTATCTTAAGCTTTACTCCTACCTTAGTCTAACTAGGCTTAGGTGTCCTTATCTTATCTTAAGAGTCTTAAATCTTACTTATCTTACTTTAAGAGTCTTATACCTTTAGGAAACTCTATCCCAAGCTTATTTATATATCTTTAAACTAAGCTACTACCCTACTCTATCGGTTTCTGTCTATTATAGGTCCTTAAGTATACCTTATCTCATCTTAAGAGTTTTAGTTATCTCTTATCTTATTTTAAGAATCTTAAGCCTTTAGCTTTTTGCCTTTATTAAGTGGTAAATTAGCGCTAGTAGTTATCTACCCGCTTAATCTCTACGAGATACTCTTCCTTCTATCTTATAAAGCGATGGATGCCGTATTTAACGGTGTTATAATTCCCGTTACTAAACCTTACTCTATAGCGGTCTTAGTCTCTACTTCTAATATAACTGCTTTAAGGTTTATATGCTCCTAGTAAGCTACCCTTATTTCCTTATTATCTGTAAATATCTCGCCTACGTTAAACTTGTTGTCTTTAATATCTAGTCTATATAATAGTTTATTAGTTCCCCTATATTTTAAGGATTTTAGCTCTTATAGCTAATAGCTTACGCTATACTTAGTATCTTTATAAATTTAGTATGTATTATTATAACAAAACGTAAAACTTCTAATTAAATATTCTTTTATTCCTTATAGTATACTATTATCCCTTTATATATATATATCTTCTACTAGTCTAGTTCCCTTTATTATATAGTAACTCTAACTATTTTTATAATCCCTTATAAAGTAACCTTATTTTCTATAATTTATATAAGCTCTGTCTCTAAACCACTAACTTTGTTATAGAGTCCGCCTAAATATCTTCTGCTAGTAAGATCCCTAGTTTAGCCTTTACTCCTTAGTCTTATAATTACTAGATCCTTAACCTCTAGGTTTTTATAGTTTTTTACTCTATCTTTTATAGGCTTCTTTAGTACCACTTAGGTCCATTAGCTCTACGCTATACTATAGTTTCTAACTTAGCTTTAGTTATTGCGTACTCTACGCCTTATATAACTATAGAACTCTATTTTAACCTCTCTTAGCCTATTCCCTTTAGTAGATCCTACTATTAATCTTAATTACTTAATCTATTAGTTCCCTTAGGGTGTCCGTATCTTCTATTAGGATAATTATATCCTAGACTTTAGCCTTAAGTCCTTATTTATACTATGCTATAAGCGCCTTATTATTCCACTTAACTTATATAGCTAGCGTCTAGAACTACGTTATATACTTAATTGCTAATATTTACTGCGTTAGGTCTTAGAGTTTTCTTTTTGCTATAGTTATTGCCTCCAGATCTCTAAATATCTATATTAGTTATCCTATAAATCTATTCTAGCTAGAAAATATAAACCGTACGTCTTGGTTTGTAGTTCTTATACCATTTGCCTGTATTTCTATAAGGTAAGGCTTAAACCACTTAAGTGCCTTTTCTAATAGGAATAGTTCCGTATACGCTACTTAATCTATAGGTATTATTAGCCTTACTCTTTCCTGCGTAACCTTAAAATGCATTTATATAAGAAATCCTTTAAGCTTTAATCTTTCTCCTATAAACCGTTTAATTAATAATAACTTAACCTTTACTGCTCCTATCCCGTTAATTTTATTTTTAAGTGCCGCATTATTACTTATTAGTTAATTAACTATCTCTTATAACTGTTTAACCGTTACAGGTTGTTGCGAATTAGTGTCTGCTATACTAGTATCGTTTTCTAATCTTAAAGTAGTTGCCGCCGTTAATGGCGTTATGGTGGCTGCTTTTAGTGGCATATTATTTAACTTTCTTTTAATACCGTAATTAGGTAGTAATTGTATAACGGAACCTTATAGTAGGTACTACGGTGGGTCCTGTTAATGGGCTAGGTGTGTAGGTAATGCAAGTAAAGTTAACAACGTAATAATAACTAGTAGAGTGGTTGCCTAATAGATTAACTCTAATTGTATTCTAAGAATTACTATAAAGAAGGAACTATCTAGGTAGGGACTATAGTCCTTTAAATATATAACCGTGCTCCTAAGAAACCCTTTTTATATATAATGTATGCAAGGTATATAAGGTATATAATAGACCTTATAGACCTTATAGACCTCATAGACCTTGTTATATAATCTCGGTTACTATTCCTCGTTATATAGCTTAATCGGGTCTATCTTAAACCGTACCCTAATTAACCAACTAGCTTCTTCCAACTCTTCTCTAAGTAGTTATAACATTATACTTAAAGCGTCCGTAACATATTAAGTATCCCTAATATTAACCTATCCTATAATCTAATTAATCTTTAGATTATATTCCTATAACTAAGGCATTCCTAAAACTACCTTATCCTTCCCTAATAGTAGGATATTAAAAGACATTATAACTAGTTTCCCTTTAATAGTTATTTAAATAAGTTCTGTTTTAAGATTAATAATACCTCCTCTATAAGCTATCGGATCTCCTAAAATTATTACTAATAGGTAAAGCCTTTCTTTCTACCTATATAGTATTTCTATTTTCTTAACTGCTGCTAGTAAAATATAGTTCCTTATTACTCCACTATCTATTAGTACTTTAAACTTCTAATCTTACTACTTAATTCTTAAATTTAGGTGTTATTTTTAAACTCCTTTAAGGGTCTAAGGCTCTACTACTAGCTCCCTCTAATCCTATAGGCCTCTACTTTTCTTAACTATTAGCTTAATTCTAGCTCTTTCTTTAGCTAATATCTAGTTTATTTCTTTTCTCTAATATGCTATAGACACGTATTCTCTAGATATTCTTCTATAAGGAATCTTTCTAGCTAAAGAACTAAACCCTTTAATTTTAGTTCCTTTACTAAATGCCATTTATGTATATACTTAGCATCTTTATATTTACGCTTATCTAGCGCCTAATATATCCTAATAGGGTATTTTCTATTCTTAGCCTTTAGTACCTTATATATATCGCACTAGTCGTCTATATATATAATCTATACCAATATATAATACGCTAGGTGATTTAGGTTAACTCTTAGCTTATTTTTATTTTTAAGTTTAAACCTCTATCTAGGTAATCTAAACGTTAGTTTCTTATTTGTAGGTACTAAAATTTATCTTTTACTTCTCTAGTCCTCTAATCTTTCCTCTAAATCTTTTAACGTTATAATTAATGCTCCTTTAATATAACTTATGCGTTTCTTAGTAATTAGTATATCTTAAACGACTTATTCGTCTAACTATATATAGAAATCTTCCTACTTATTATTATGCCTCTACCTATACTACTTTTAATATAGCTGCGTAAGTATATACAGCTTATCCGTAAGGAAGTATCTTGTTATTACTACGTTATAACAGCCCTTTATATGCCTTTTTTTTAAACCTAATAAGGATTCCTAAATCCTCTTCTTATTCCAGTTCTTTAAGCTATTTTACTTTAGGCGTACCTATCTTAAGCCTATTTATAATTTTTTGCCTAGGTTATTTACCTTTAGTTCTACTAAACTCTTAGTACCCTTTCTACTTATAACGGGACTAGCCTAGTTATAGTAGGAATGTCTCAGTGAAACACTCAATAGATGAATTCCGACGCTTTGACCGAATTTTAACAGATTAATCAAATTTTACCGAAGTCCGTCGAAGACCGCGTGCGTATATACGCACGCATTGACCACCAAGCCCCTGACTATTTAATTATATAATTCTCTTGTTATTCCTTTCTCTTCTTTACGCAACGTCTTGTTCCTAGCAAGAGCTATATACCCTTAGATTTAGATAGAATTTATATTATTCTTTTAAATCTTTCCTAAAGCTTCTTCGCGCCCTTATATTACGTTGCGTTAAAAACAACTACTATTAAAATAGCAGACGACCTCAAATCTTACGCGTTAACTGTAAGCATTATAACCCTAGTTAGGGAATAGTTAACTACAATATAAGAAGCCTTTATAGATGCTTTAGCTTAGTAGTGGGCTGCACTAGAAGCCTAGCATTAACGATTAATAGAAACACTCCGCGACGAACTCCGTAACATTAATACACTTATAATAGAGACCCTAATAGTAACACCTATAAACGAAATCGAGATAACTATATATAAACCCGGCCCGTTAAATGCGAACCCTAAACTAGTAATAGTAGCTTAACCTATACCTATAATAAACTCAGTACCTACTATAAAATTAGAAAAGCTCCCTAACCCTTTAATATTTAATAGAAATTAAAATAACCTACGTCCCTTTATAACTAAGCTCTATTTTAAACTTTTAACAAACTATAACTAATACCCTATTAAAGCTAGCAAGATTAGCTATAGGATATCTTAATTAAGTAAAGACGCTATATAAATTATAGACCTATTCTTCCGTAATAGCACCTTCGTTAATTTTAAAATCTTTATCTCTCTGTTAGAATAAACGTATAATAACGCTAGCCGTAAATACACCGCTGTTACTAAACTTAAAACCCTATAATAACGGAATTAAAACTTTACTAGCTTTTTTTCGGAATTTCTAGGCCTTATTAGCGAACTAGATTAGAATAAAGCCGCTAAAGTTGCTACTCTTTAATAAGCTATTTCGGATGAAATTAGAGCATAGTTAGTAGGTAGGGAACTGCTAAAGGACCTACCTAAATTTGCTATAATATATTAACAAATTAATAAGGACCTTTAATATAACAAATAAACTTATTCTTTAAAGCCAACTATGCCTCGCGTTTAAGACTCTATAAAACTAATATATACCCTAAAGTATAACCCTTTTCTAAAACCTACGCACGACCCTATAGACCTTAACGCCACTTAATTCTATATACCCTTAGGAACTAATAAACAAAGAACTTAAGCTATAAATGGAGAATGCTTTAAATATGGTAGAAAAGGATATATCTAAAGGAATTACCAAACTTACCCTTTTAAAAAAGTCCACTGTAGTTCCTCCCGCTCCTTAAATCGCACTTATTCTTTAAGCTATACTTACTCCTTAACTTATACTTATTTTATAAATTATACCCAGTCGCCACAAAGCACCTTACTTTTAATTAACTTGGAAAATAAATCGTCCTAGGGCTAAATTGCGCCTTAGGATAAAAAAGTGGAAGAGTATAAGTGTTTAGGCTCTTCTAGCGCTAATATATAATATAACTCCCTTAATATACTTAGCGAAATTTAAATACTTAGAAAATAGAAGGAAGTATAAATCCTTATAGATAGCGGAGCCACTAGTATAGGCTTTATTAATATAAACTACGCAAAAACTTAACGCTTAAATTTAAAGAAACTTAATAAGCCCTAAGGCCTATAAGGCTTCCATAGTAAGCCTTTAATATATAGTAAACTAACGTACTACGCTCTTATAAAGATATAGATAGGCGAATACCTTAAATATATTTCCCTATTTATAATACCCTTAAAGCATTATAAGGTAATACTTAGATACGGATAACTAAAACAATATAACCCTTTAATTAGCTAGGTTAAAGAAATACTAAAATTCCGTATAACCTACTGCCGAAGTTATTACTTAAAATACCACTTACCCTATAAATATGCATATAACTATTCGAATTTAATATAATATAAATTACCCTTATTATAAACCTTAAACTAATATAATAAAGTTATAACTGTCGACTATAGTAAAAAATGCGAAGATAATATAAGCCACACCCTTTTATTTGTTAGTAAGAAAACAAGACTATAAGATCTTTACTATAATACTAAAAGATATTAAGAAGGCGTTGGAACCGAAGCAATATATTAACCCCTAACCTTTTATACCTAAAGAATATTACAACCTAATTAATATGTTTAAGAAATAATTCGTAAACTAACTACCCCTATATTAAGACGAGTACAATTTTAAAATAGAACTTGAACCTAGATAACGCTAAAGTTCGGCCCGTTATACGGTATATTATAAATAGAGCTGCTTATAATGTAATAATACCTTAAAGAGTACCTAGGGAAAGGATTTATTCGTCCTAGCTAATTACCATTTACCTTACCTATACTATTCGTTAAGAAACTTAGAGGAGGCTTAAGGTTTTGTGTTAATTATTAAACCCTAAATGCAATTACGATTTAAAACCGATATTTAATTCCTCTACTTTAAGAAACGCTTAACTGCTTAGTAAAAGTATAATACTTTATAAAGCTTAACGTAGTCGCTACCTTTAATCAAATTTGTATTTATAAAGGAGATAAGAAGTATATAGCTTTTTGTATATAATAGGGACTTTTTAAATACCTAGTAATGCTATTTAGTGTAAAGAATGGTCCTAGTACGTTTTAGTAATATATTAACGATACGCTTTGCAAATTCCTTAATATATTTATTACCGCGTATATTAATAATATCTTAATCTATTCGTCTTTGCTTTCTAAATATTAAAAGCACGTTTAAATAGTCCTTAAATACTTATAAGACACGGGCTTATAATGCGATATTAAGAAATATAAGTTCTACGCGTCCGAAGTTACGTACTTAGGCCTAATTATATCCCATAACGGAATTAAAATAGTGTTACGGCTCGTATAAATGCCTCTAAACCGAAGCTTGTAGAATGCTATATTACGAAGATACTAAGCTAAAGAGAAGGAAAAGGGGTCGCTAGGACTAATGTAAATAAATATATAGGGTAAGCCGCTAAGGCGCTAGCTTTGGGCGGGCTAATCGCAGGTCGGTAAAATATAGCAGAATTTGGTAGGTAACGTGCGATAGCGCCGTTATATTACCCCCCTCTTTAAAAGAAAGCCTGCCCTTAGGCTTAGTTAGAAATAGGGTAGTACTAGGCTTATAAATATAGGATTATAAAATAAAATAAGGAGATAAAGGGGATATAAGTACGTCCAGACTAAGTATAAAGGGTAATTGTGGGCTAAGTAGAAGCACTAAGTTAGAAATAGTAGCCGCTAAAAGTCTTAGCACGGATCTAACTAATTAGATAACTTTAACTGGTGGTTAAAGTTCCTAAATATCTAAAATTTTACAGTACTGGCAGAGAACGGTAGTATATAGTAGAATTTAGCAGACAGCTATATTAGGGCTTTAGGGCGTTTTTATCCCTATATTCTTCCGGTAACTTATTATCTTTATTATACTAGTATTCTATCTATTTATCTAGGTACTTTAGGGGTCTAGGCGTATTAGGGTATTAGTTATAAAATTCTTTAAGCTTTTAGGGGCAGCCTATAAAGTTCTATATAGGATACTAAGTTAGGTTAGGATTAAAGCCCTTCTATTAGATATAGTATTTTAGCATTCCCCGCACTATCTTATAGGCTAGTATTTTATTAACCTCCTATTTATTATTACTGTTTACTTAAACTAATAGGGGAAGCTCGTTCTTTTATCTAGGTAATAGGTTATTTATAGCTTTGGGTAACTTATCTAGTAAGAAGATAGGGTTAACCCTAATTAAATTTAGGAGCTTTATCTTATATAAGTTGCCTATCTTTTTAAGAACCTTATACGGTCCTGCTATCTAGTAGTCTAGCTTATAGCTAGGTTGTTTAGTCTTTTAATTCCTTATTATAACCTAGACTATATTACTAGGGACAAAATTGGGCTCTTAATAGTGTTTATTCGCCTACTATTCTATTAACCTCTAAGCTTTTTTTAGGTTCTTGTGGGCTACCATCTAAGCCTTCTCTAATTGTTTAGTATACTATTAGGCCTTAATATAGAATAGCTTCTCTTATATAGTTTAGGGTTCTTCTAGCCTTTTTTAGTTAAAGCTTATATAGGGTAAGTATCCTATTTTTAGCTAAATTAGAGTAAACCCTATAGAGTTATAGGGTAGGGTTGCTTGCGCGTAGTCTATTAAGGGTAGTAGTTTAGACTAGTTATCTTAGAAATAGTTAATAAAGGGCCTAAGCCTCTAGTCTAGGTACTAATTTATAATCTCTATCTAGCCGTCTATCTAAGGGTAATAAGCCGTAGAAAGCTTTAGCTTAATGCTTAGAATTTAGGTAAACTTATTTTAGAAGGCCGATATAAACTATAGCCTATAATTAGATATAATAGTATCTAGTAGTCCGTAGATTTAGTAGATATAATAAATATATAGCTAGGCTACCTCTTTAGCATTAATATTCTTATAATAGGGAATTAAGAATAGGCGTTTACTAAAGCGGTTAACTATAACTATAACTATATTATATCCGTTACGGTCTTTAAGTAGTTTATAAAAGTCTATAAAGATATACTACTAAGGGCGCTCTAGTATTAGGAGTGGCTTAAGTAGTCCTAGGGTCTTATCCTATAGGATTATAGCTCTTTAGCAGTCTTCGCAGTTCTATATATATTAATTAATATTCGCAACTATTCTTAGCTAGTAGTAGCGGTAGTTAATAATTTTACGGGTCTTGTTCTTGCTAGGGTATACTATAGAGACTTAGCAATAAGCTTTGCGGATTAGTTTAGTCCGTAGATTATTAATATTAGGGACTATAAGCCGCTCCTAGTATAGGAGCAATCCTTCCTTTATTTTAAAATTGGGGTTTTCTTTTATAACTTATTCGCGGAGAGCCCTTAAGGCGTTAGCTATATAGTTTATAGTTAGGAGGCGGTTAATTAGCCCTATTAGCTTATTTAAGAACTCCTCTATTAGTGCTAGCTTGTTTTACTAGGAGTCTAGCTCCTTAAGGATCTATAGGTTAAGCTATTCTAGATAAAGGAGGGCGTACGTTTAATATTAGGTCTTTAGCTTATCCTAGGGTCCTATATCTTATTCTCTTTAGGTTAAGGTATTAGCCTTAGAGTTTTACTTACTAGAATAATATATAATTATAAAGAAGAATTAGAAGAGTATTTTGGCCTACTAGGCTTATTATTTAGTAAGCTACTTTATAGTTATAAAGTACTTTAGGGCTTTATAATCTGTATATATCTTAATCTAAAAGTTTATACCTTTAAGCTCTACATATTATTAGGAGAGTAATTAAATAATAGCTAGCATTTCTTTATCGTGTACTTTATAGTTATACTTAGCTAAGTTTATTATCTTTAAGAAGAAAGCTATAGGGTACTATTTATTATTTGGATATAACTATAATAGGATTCCTATTATAACCCTATTAGAGGCGTTCATTTTTAGCATTAATTTAAGGTCTAAGTTATAGTAATAAAAAATTAGGGAAGAGATAAGCCGATTTTTTATCTCTTTAAAGGCTTCTATATAGCTATTATTAAAGATAAAAGGTATATCCTTTCTAGTTAGTTATATAAAAGGTTTTGCTATAATTCCGTAGTTATAGATAAACTAGTAGTAGAAGTTATAAAAGCTAAGGAAAGATTAGATTCCTTTTATTATATAAGGGGGCTTCTAGTTATAAATTACCTTTACCTTCTTAGGGTTAACCTTAATTCCTTTTATAGTTACAATAAACCTAAGGTATTTTATACGTTTTACCCTAAACTTATATTTCTTAATATTAACTTATAAGCCTATATTTTATAGTCTCTCTAGGACCTTTTTAATATAAACTTAATACTTAAGTTTATTATCTAAGTATATAAGAATGTTGTTTAGGTATATTATGCAGAATTTATTAAGGTAATTAAAAAGAATGTTATTTATATACCTTTAGTACGTAGCCGGTCCGTTTATTAGTTTAAAAGGAAGAACTTTATATTTATAGGAACTATAACGGGTATAAAACGTTGTTAAATCTTTAGATATAGGGTTTATCCTAATTTGGTGGAAAGCTTAGCGGATATTAAGTTTAGTAAAGATCTTTACCTAGCTTAGATATATAAGGGTCTTATTAATTAAAGGAATAGGATACTAGTTTTTTTAGGTAATAGCGTTTAGCTTTTAATAGTTAATATAAAAATAAAGGCCTTTATTAGGCTTTTTTATAAATAGGATAGGGGAAGTAAAAGGGGCTTAACTTAGCTTAATAAACCCTTTATCCAGGTTGTTAATTAAGTACTACTTTATTACTTTTAGCTTATCTGTTAATTAATAGTAGAGGGGGCTATAGTTTAGCAAGTTATTAGCTTCTAATTAAATCTTATAATTATATATCCGGTAGGGGAGTAACTTATTTAAGGCCACCTTTAAGAATACATCCTTATAATCTATATAAATAGTAAAAAAAAGGCGTTTAACTAGTTCCTTATTGGTTTCCTTAACTAGCCTTTCCTCTTTATTATTAATAATTTAGTTAATTTTATATAGGCTTATTATAAAGACCTTATTATCCTTCTAGTATATATTAAAGTAGAACACTATAGCGCTAATTGCGGCGATATTTACGGTAGGGGGGTTGCCTAATAATAGGGGCATATATAACTTTAGGGACTTCTGGGGTACTAGCGTTATTATTACTCCTTTTAGCTTCTATTATATCTTTTAAAGGTTATCCCTTATATCTTATTAATACGTTCTTTTCTATACCAGTTAGATCTATGCGATTTAGACGTTATCTATATTACTATCTATCCCGCTTTTGTATATAGAGTCTTTTTTAAACATAGCGCTTTAGAAGAGTATCTTTATTAGTATAAAGTTTTTTTTAGCTTAGTAGCGGGCGTTTTTTTAGGTAAAGGCTAGGTTACGGGCCCAGACATCCTACTAGTAGGTAGGGTTAGCCCTTACGGCTAGTGTCTTATAATTAGTTCGGATCTCCCTAATAAAGGAGGGTAACCTTAGTCTATCCTTCGGCTAGATAAACTATCTTTATTGTATATTTAGCCAAATATTAAAATAAGACATCTATTTTTATTTAAGGATTATATTATAGGACCCTAGGTCTAAGATATAAAAAGGGATACTATATTAGCGTTATCCGTTAAAAGCGATATATAACTTTAAGATATAGGTAATAGGCTAACCGGCTTAGCCGTTATAGCCTTTTACCTAAATAGGCTTCTCTAGTTAGATAGCTTCTGTATTTAGAAACTTAGCAATATTATTTATATAGGCAGTATTTATAAAGGCGAAGCTATTTGCTCTAGTGTTAATAAGGGTAGTTATATTAACTCTATATCTATTCTAAGATACTATATATAGAACCGTAAAATGTTTTCTACCTATTAACTAACTAAGATTAATCTCTTTAAGATCGATAGGGTACCCTAGGGGGGAGTCTTTCCCTAGGGTTCTTCTTTTCCTAACTTATTAGACGTTTCTTCTTCCTCTATCTCCTTAATATTACCTATATTCTTTAGCTCTGGGTAAGATAAGGTAAAGTAACCCTATTTATTATAGTTATAGTATATAGCTAAGGCAGGGTTAATTAGAGTATTACGGTAAATACTAGTTAATAGTATAGTATATAACTGGTTAGGCGAGGCTCGCTAGTATATAGTTATAACCGCCTTTAGTATAAAAGTAGTTGTAACTTATCTTCTTACTTTAGCTCCTATAGGTATAGCTAGCGAGTTCTAATTATTATAGAGTTACTTCTATTAATTAGGGCGGGCGTTAATTTGCTTTAGTTTTAAGTCTAATAATAGGTAATAAGCTACAAGTCTTTTATAGGTTAGTAGGTTATTTAAGGTTATAGCGATCTTTTCTTATAGCTAGATTGTTAGCTTATTATATAGGTCTAATTAGTAGTTCTTAAGGGGAACNTAGCCTTCTCCTATAAGGTATAGGAATTAANTNTAAAATTTAGTAAAGNNTTAGTTTAGTTTTATTATTAGGCGATTATAGTTATAACAGGTATCCTGTACTTTATTTAGGTTAATATAAATAGCCGCTAGGTGCCGTATTATCTTATTAATAGATATAAATTAGATAGGGGAGTTGTCCTTAAACTTAGCTTAAAGGTACTGTTAGGCGTCCCCAGTAGTTTAACTAAAGAGGTAGAGTATTTTAGCTTCCTTAAAAAGGAAATAGTTATAGTTAACGCAGAGCTTTCCTTATACTTAAATCCTCTAATTCTTAAAGGTAGGGTCTATCCCGTTAGATAGTAGTAGGGGGTTAAAAAGCTTAACGGACTTTAATTACTTTATTATTATATCTATACTCCCTAGTATATTATATTTAGTAGAGTAAATAGGTTAGCTAGGGCTTTAAGAAGGGGAAGCTAGGCTATTTTATAGGGCCGCGAGGCTTTCTAGAATCTCTTATAGGGTCTCTTGTATATTTCTCGCTTTAAGACGATTAGCTTTCTAGCTAGCTGTAAGGGCACAAATCTACTTACGTACGTCTACGATATTATTATTGTCTTCGATTTCTAATCCTAATTAGATCTTAAGTTCCTCTTAGGTAGAGGCAGCTCTCTTAAATAAGCTTGCTTTAGGTGCCATTATTGGCTTCCTAAGGTTTATTAGTATTATACGCTTTAGTTTTAATTTTAGGGGTATAGGTCTAGTCCTATCTAGCTTATAAGGTAGGATATTATTAAGGCCTTCCCAGGCAATATAGAGTTGTTTTAGTATCTAAGTATAGCGCGTTAATACGTCGTTGCAGACGAAGTTTCTTTAGGGTGGGATATTATTAAGGCCTTCCTAGGTAAGGTAGGGTAAGCTTAGTATAATATTACGGCTTGTATAAATACCTCTAAACTAAAGCTTATAGAATGCTGTATTACGAAGATATTAAGCTAAAGAGAAGAAAAAGGGGTTGCTAGGACTGATATAAATAAATATATAGGGTAAGCCGCCAAGGCGCTAGCTTTAGGCGGGCCAATTACAGGTTAGCAGAATATAGCAGAATTTGGCAGGTAATGTGCGATAGCGCCGTTACAAATGGATCTTAAGAAAATTGCTGTAATTGTAAATTGGGAAAGTCCTAGTAGTATATAAGATATTTAAGGATTTTTAGGATTTACAAATTTCTATTATTAATTTATTAATTACTTCTTAAAAATTGTTTAGCTATTAGTAAACTTAATAAGGAAGAATATAAGATTTAAATAGACTACTAAATGTAAATAAGCTTTTAATAACCTAAAATATCGTTTTATAACTACTTTAATTCTTGCCTACTTTAATCTAGACCTTAAATATATTGTTAAAACAAACTCGTCTAATTATGTACTAGGAGGAGTGTTATCGCAATATAATAAGAACGGCGAGCTACGCCTAGTAGCCTTCCTCTTTTAGAAACTTACCCCTACTAAATTAAACTATAAGATATATAATAAGGAACTACTTATAATTGTTAGATACTTTAAATAATGGCGTCTAAAACTTAAAGGTTTATTATTCCTAATATGCGTATTAATAGAGTATAAAAACCTGTAGTACTTTATAACTATAAAGTAATTAATATAATGCTAAATTTATTGGGCCAAATACCTCTTATAATTTAACTTTAAGATTACGTACTAACCTAGTAAACTTAATTAAAAGCCTAACTTATTAATATAATAATTATAGGACTTACCTATAAACGCCTCTAACGAACGGATTATAAATTAATTACGAATTCTACTGCCTTTTAAACGCTTTAAGAAACTATACCTTATATTCCTAAATACGGAGCTTAATAAAAATAAATTAGAAGTTAATAAATGGGAAATAGAAATTAATAAGTTAATAAAATATAAATATAAGAATAATATATAGATAATAGATATAATAAAAGCAATTTAAATAGGAAAACGATGGTATAAGAATATTATACTTACTAAATGCGAAATTTAAAATAACCGATTATACTATTAATAGAAAATGGTAGTCCCGAATTCCGAACCTTTATAATTTAAGATACTCAGATTTATATACAACTCCCTAGTAGTAGGATATCCTAGCCGTATAAAGACTTATAAGATTATTTAACAAGTATACTACTGGCCTATAATGTATAACTATATACAAAAATACGTTTAAGTATGCAGGATATGCGTATATAGAAAGACCTCTTATATAAAAAAGTAAGGAGTATTTTAACTACTACTAATTCTAATACAAAGATGGCGCGATATTTTAATTAACTTTATAGTTAACTTGCCTAGCAGTAATAGGTTTATAAATATTATAGTAGTCGTTAACTATCTTATAAAAATGCAATATATAATCCCTATGGACTTAATTAATATAATATTAGTAGCCGAATGTTTTGTTAAGTACGTCTTTAAGCTACACAGACTTCCTAACTTAATAATATCTAACTATAAAAGCCAGTTCGTTTTAGACTTCTAGTAAGCTCTATATAAATAATTAAGTATTTAAATATAACTCTTAACCGCATTTTATTTAGAGATAGATAGTTAAACTAAAATTATAAACGCGATTATAGAATAATACCTATAAATATACTGCTCCTACCTATAAAACAATTGGGAAAAATGGCTGCCTTTAGCTAAGTTTACTATAAATAATATAATTAACGTATTAACAGGTATAACGCTATTCTACACGACCTACGGATAAGACCCTTAACTTAGATTTAAACTATAACCTGAAATTAATATAATAGGACCCACGATTAAACGGATTTAGTTAATTAATGTATATAACTTCGCTAATTAAATAAAGCAGTTAACGGAACTATTATAAAGTAAATTAACGTACGCTTAAATAGTATAGGAATGGTATATAAATAAAGGATAGGCTCCCGTATAGGACTTTAAAGAAGGTAATATAGTTTACCTAAATACACAAAACCTAAAGACTTAACGACCCTTAAAGAAACTTAATTAGAAGTTTGCGGGCCTATACTAAGTTAAAAAGAAACTGAGCCCGTACGCCTATAAGCTTAAACTGCTAACTAAGATAAAAATACACCTAATGTTTTACGTAAGCTTACTGTAACCTTTAAAAGGTAAACCTTTAACTTATAAAGTGCCGCCGCCACCCCCTATAATTGTTAATAACAGTAACAGTTTTTACTTTATTAACTTAATTAATAATATATAATAGAAAACACGATTTAAATAATTTAAACTTCTTATTAAATAGGAAGGATATAAAACATAAACCTAGGAAACCTATAACTAGATTAAGGCCGACGCGCTGTCCCTAGTAAAAGAATTCTATAAAAACCATCCCTTATGGCCTGCTTTGGCTGGATAGATATAATATAAAGGCAAATAACTGCTATCTAATACGAATATACGAAACATAATAGTAGGAAGCTTAAAAAGAATTTAAAAAATATTATAACGTTTATAATACGATTAAGTAATATAGAAGATATTAAAGAACTTTAACTAGCGGTTAAAGTTATTTAATTAGTTAGATTCGCCTTGCCAAGACTAACTATAAAGATATTAGTTCTACTTACTGCCTTAACTAAGCTAATAGCGATTTTCTATCCTAGGGATAGAAAATCCTAATTAGTCTATTTAACGATAGAATTAGTAAAACTCTATACCGCTACCTAACGCAACTATATAAACGCAATAAGTAAAAGTCTTAACTAAATTAAATTATTTAGACCTTTAGCTAAAAGGGGGGGTACTATAACGGGACTAGCCTAGTTATAGTAGGAATGTCTTGGTAAAATACTCGACAGATAAATTTTAACACTTTAACTAAATTTTAATAAATTAATTAAATTCTACCAAAGTTTGTTAAAGACTGCGTGTATATATACGTACGCATTAACCACTAAGCCCCTAACTATTTAATTATATAATTCTCTTATTATTCCTTTCTCTTCTTTATATAACGTCTTGTTCCTAGCAAGAGCTATATACCCTTAGATTTAGATAGAATTTATATTATTCCTTTAAATCTTTCCTAAAGCTTCTTCGCGCCCTTATACTACTCTTACTATAGCTTAACTTTATCTTTAAGTTTTACTTAGTCTTCTCCTAGTTTACGCCTAGCGTTTAAACTATTAAACTCTTTAAGTGTAATGGCGCTATTGTACGTTACCTGCCAAATTCTGCTATATTCTGCTAACCTATAATTGGCCCGCCTAAAGCTAGCGCCTTAGCGGCTTACCCTATATATTTATTTACATCAGTCCTAGTAACCCCTTTTCCTTCTCTTTAGCTTAGTATCTTCGTAATACAGCATTCTATAAGCTTTAGTTTAGAGGCATTTATACGAGCCGTGATATTATATTAAGCTCACCCTACCTTGCCTAGGAAGGCCTTAATAATATCCTACCCTAAAGAAACTTCGTCTGCAATGACGCATTAACACGCTATACTTAGATACTAAAACAACTCTATATTACCTAGAAAGGCCTTAATAATATCTTACCTTATGAGCTAGATAGGACTGGACCTATACCCCCGGAATTAAAACTAAAGCATATAATACTAATAAACTTTAGGAAGTTAACGATGGCACCTAAAGTAAGCTTATTTAAGAGAGCTGCCTCTACCTAAGAGGAACCTAAGATCTAATTAGGATTAGAAATCGAAGATAATAATAATGTTATAGATATATGTAAGCAGATTTGCGCCCTTATAGCTAGCTAGGAAGCCGATTATCTTAAAGTAAGAAATATATAAGAGACCCTATAAGAGATCTTAGAAAGCCTTATGGCCCTATAAAATAGCCCGGCTTTCCCTTTTTAAAGCCCTAGCTAACCTATTTACTCTACTAAATACAATATACTAAAGAGTACGGATATAATAACGAAGTAATTAAAGTCTGTTAAGCTTCCTAACCCCCTACTACTATCTAATAGGATAGACTCTACCTTTAAGAATTAGAGGATTTAAGTATAAGGAAAGCTCCGCGTTAACTATAACTATTTCCTTTTTAAGGAAGCTAAAATACTCTACCTCTTTAGTTAAACCACTAGGGACGCCTAACAGCACCTTTAAGCTAAGTTTAAGGATAACTCCCCTATCTAATTTATATCTATTAATAATATAATATAATACCTAGCAGCTATCTATATTATTCTAAATAAAGTACGGAATACCTATTATAACTATAATCGCCTAATAATAAAATTAAACTAACCCTTTACTAAATTTTAAACTTAATTTCTATACCTTATAGGAGAAGGCTAGGTTCCCCTTAAGAACTACTAATTAGACCTATATAATAAGCTAATAATCCAACCTTTACCGCACATGCAACCTTACCAAAAGGTAGCGCCACACTCTAAAACTTACGCATACCCATCTTACCATCAAAAACAATTGATTTTCCAACTTTCAAGACCTAATTCCTACCGCCTAGCGAGCTAAAGGTGGATTTATTTGTCATTTTACCCCCTTATCCCAACAGAAAATTTTCTCTAGGGGTGGTNCTAGCTTATAAGCGAGGCACGGACAGGAACACCAAAACCACTACTACTACCACCAATACTAATACTAATAGGGGCTAGTCTTTCTACTCCCTTTTAGCCTAATCTCCCCAGAAATCTTCTAGTAGGATTAGTAAGGAGAAAGGTATAAGGGTAGAAAAAAAAACTAGGAAACCCCCCTATAAGATGCCAAAGTCTAATAGGCATAAAAAAAAACCTCCTATAGAAATAAGTGATAATGAGTCTATGACTACATTCACTTTTTCTGCCCCTTCTCCTTCTCCTGGCCTATTTGGGACAGGAGAAAAAAGAGGACATCCTCAGTCTTCTACTGAAAAAGAAAACCAAAAACCTGCAAAAAAGACAACAAAATTAAT